>NW_003546482.1:75267-77666 GCF_000090795.2 Amphimedon queenslandica | reverse complement strand
AAGCAGAATGCAAAGGTGTGGAACATTACCATATTCACAATGCAACCCTCAAGGACCACATACCAGCTGTTTAGCTTTCATGTGGTATTCAAAGAGTGCAACCCATGATGCTATGATCAAGTAACAACAGTATAAATACAAACAGTAATTCCTTGCATGTTATCACAACTCAATCAACATTAACAAATTTTTGGAAGGGATTTCAGTATCCCTGCAATGTGATCATAATTTAAAAATATGTGCACTTAGAAACTGAAATTATGGACAAGCACAGGCATCATTTTAGATTTGTCTTCCATACAGTTGTGGGTGTTGTATGGATTTTATACAGCCAAAAACTTTCATGACTGATTCAGGGCTGTTGCCCAATATTACTGATTCAGGTCTGCTATCAGTACAATTTATCATGGCTGAATCAGAAAGTCAATGTGGCCTGATCCAGTATAAATGCTTATCATGCCTGTACCATGGATGACTTCACGATTGTATCAGCACTGATTGCCAAAACTCCATTATTCATGTCAGATATCAGGACTGATTCAGGCTAACACCAGTCCTGATTCACATGCCAATTCTTGGCTCAGTTGGCTGTGTATATTAAAATTGAATGTTGTAGATAGCTTTATCGAAGATTGCAACAGCAAGATTTAATTGACAAAAAAGTGCTAATTGCAACAACAGATTCTATAAAGCAACGTAATTATTCTGATTTATTATGACTTGAGACCTTATTAGATGATGCAAAAGTAACTGCGGCAAGTCCAAGCACCATAGGTGTCTCGTTTTAGTCTCATTAATGAGTAGTCTTGAGGCTGGAAGACTGCCAAGTGTTTAAATATTGATTTTTTAAAGGCATTCAATTTTCCTATTAAAAATTAGATTCGATTATTATTAATAATAATAAATAATAAGGAACCCGCCCGTCCACCAGCATCACCCCCGCCTCTGTAACATGAGAAAAGGAATCTTATTGGAGTGGCCTTATGTTTATGTTTTTTTTGTCTTTTTAACGACCTGGGGGCGTAGCCCCCAGGCAGTGGCGGATCTGGGCCCGGGCCTAGACGGGCCATGGCCCGGGCATCAAAACTAACTTTTAATGATATTCATCAATAATTATTTATAATGATATTCATAATATTAATTAAAATTTAACAGAATTCATTTTTATACCACATTAACCTCAATCAAGTAGCCACAAATCCAAGATGAGCAAGCAGCTAAGTCTCTTCAGCTACATGCCTAAGCCTAAGAGAAGATGAATATCTACAACAACTACTAGCACTACTGAGCCTGAGGATGAAACTGAAGCCAGCAGGCTAATGGACATTGTCATAGACCAGCAGGTGCAGCAACAGAGTACAGATATTGTGGAGATGAATGCAGCTGTCAATGTGGAACCTGAAATAGCTAGCACTTGTAGTAGCTCTATTTGTAGTAGTACTAGTACCAGCACTGCTCTAGATGACATATCTCTCACACCTCATTCTGCTCCAATACAGCCTACTAATGTTACCTTTCCTAAAAGGTCATATACTGATAGAGGAAGGTCATTTAATCCTTCATGGTTTAGCCAGTACAATTGGCTAGAGTACTTTGTAAAGAGAGATGCAGCCTTTTGCTTTCCCTGCCGTTGGTTTGGTGCTTCTGGTATTGGACGCAGTAGACCTGAAAAGACATTTACTATCACTGGATTTAGAGATTGGAAGCATGCCACTGGAAACAAAGGTGTACTTTTTTTGTCACAGTAACAGCTTATCACATAAAAATTGTGTTGTGGCATGGGATCAGTCAAGATGTACATCAGTATCTGGTACTGTTAGTGAGCAGCTTGGGAATAAGAGATCTGAAATGATTGAGAGAAACAGACACTACATCACAGCAGTATCAGATATTTTACTTACATGTTGCAGGATGGAAATTGCCTTACGTGGACATCGTGAAGCGGTAGATTCTTTAAACAGGGGCAATTTCATCGAAATATTGCTACTTCTGTCTCGTTATGACCACGTGATACAAGACAGACTTCAGAAAGGTCCCAGAAATGCTCTTTATACATCCCATGACATACAAAACACTATCATTCACATCATGGGTCAGATAGTACGTCAGAAAATCAGTAATGATATTCAGCGAGCAGGATATTACTCACTACTAGTTGATGAAACTAAAGACATTAGTAAAAAGGAACAAATGTCTTTTGTCATTCGATATGTAGATCCTGTTAGCAGTAACATAGCTGAGCGCTTTCTCACTTTCATTATTGCTCCTAATCTGACAGCAGAGCATCTTACTCAGTATATTTTAGATACCCTATCACTCTACAATATCAATCTCTCTTCAATGGTTTCACAGGGGTATGATGGTGCATCTGTCATGAGTGGGTGTATTTCAGGAGTCCA
>NW_003546482.1:72919-74639 GCF_000090795.2 Amphimedon queenslandica | reverse complement strand
GCTTTAAAAAGAATAAAGACATATCTGAGGATGACTATGTCTGAGGAAAGACTATCAGATATGTCACTGCTTTCAATAGAAAAAAATCTTAGTAATGAAGTATCCTTTGATGACGTTCTTGAGCGATTTGAGAGTGGAGACAAAAACAGGACCAATATTCTATCATAGCCTCAATGTAGACCCAACCAAACTAAAGTTGACTGATTATAATTATTATTGATTACTGACACACCCTTTATTAATATTAACTAACCATTAATTGATAACCAAACCCCACCCTTTAATTAACTGGCCCCATCATCAGTTGAGACCCAGATCCGCCACTGCCCCCCAGGTCGTTCCTATAATTGAATTCACCCACGTGCGATGTTTGTATATATATATATATTTGTATGTCCACACTTACATTTCTTCTATACATGTTGTATTGGAGAAATAACAAGCCTTAGCAACCACCCGCCCACGCTCCTTTACGTGAGTGGGTGTGGTCACGGCAAACAAAATGGCGGCTTACACAAGGGACAAAGTTAAGAGCTTTCTAACAGCAAGAGAGCATAGAGATACTGTCTAAAGACTTCTCTAGAAGCATTAGAAGGTAGAGAGAACCTCCATAACTCTTAATAGTGACCAAGTTGTACTTGCAAGGTGATGAAATCAATTATAGGAATATTTTTTACCCTGTTACGCTTGTTTTGATTGCTTTGCTTTCAGGTGGATAGGCCAGTTTTTGTCTTTCTTCCTACATGTCAATCTCCTTAAATTGTCTCAATTGTTTTATCTTTCTCTCGCCCAATAAAATTATTAGTCTTTAATTTGTGGGTGGTAGGGGTTAAAATTTTGTAGACTGTTTTAAGAGAGAAGCAACACAGCCGCCATTCCTTTATGAATATCATTATTATTTTACATCATATTGTGACATAACTACATTTTTCAAATTTCACACAGCAGCTTTCACTTCCATCCCAAACTTAACTGGGCATCCACCATATGCTCCTTTAGGATTTTAAAAATATGTCTGCCAGATTATATCAGTTATTTAATCATTTATTGTGAGTCTGGTTTATATGTTATGTAGTCCAAGATGTATTTCTTAATGTCTTTAGACCACATTCATGAACTTTTATATTTTAGGGAGCAGGGAGAAATTATGCTTGCCTTATGCCCTCAGTTTAGTTCATTGTTTGTTCTGAGTCTAGTTTTTAAGACTGCAAGCCCAAGTCTAAATTGTCTTTTTAAGACTACTATAGTGCACATTTAGACACATTTAATCAGGCACTGTCTGTTTAGACAATAATGAAAGGTAGAGAAATACTGATTCAAGAATAGTTACATGCAAATAATCAAACAAAATAAATGTAAATGCAAGATCCATGATTTTACTGTACCTGATGCAATTTCTGACCACAACCATGCACATGTAAAATAATGAGAACTATGTTTGCTAGTATGTCCTAACCATTATGTATTTTAGTATGCATGCATGGTTTCTATTATGAAGCCCAAGACCACAGTCATGCACTTTTATATTTTGGGAGAAGTTATGCTTGCCTTATGTCCTTAGTTATGCATTATTTATTTGAGTATGGTCTCTCTCTCTCTGTTATGAAGCCCTGTTTTCTAATGCATATCTGCAGCCACCTCAGTCGTAGCATTTTAGGAGGAGAGTTATGTCTGCATGCCACTTCATTTTTTGTCTCTACTGAGTTTTTACTTAATGCTA
>NW_003546482.1:69841-72224 GCF_000090795.2 Amphimedon queenslandica | reverse complement strand
CAGGCTTTGTCACAGAACCCATTTCACTATCACCTGTTGTTATGGCAGTCTCCATTAAACTCATTCTAAAGTTAGTCCTTAAGTAAAGTTGAAAAGTTCAGCTAAGGGTCTACCTATAGTTCCTGAATCCTGAAGCAAGTGGCTGGTTGCACCATATGTAGGGAGTACTATGTGCGTTGCATGTGGCATGGTATATGTACAATGAGCCTGAAAAAGGTAACGCAGTGCCCCCTCACCATCGCATTGATTCTAGTATCTATGATCATACTATTAAAAATCATAACAATAATAAGTAATAATAGTACTTACGGGTTTTACCTTTTTGTCTCTTTCTTTCTTCCATCCTATTGTGTTCATTCTTACAATGAAATAATAATAGTACTATCATAATAAGAATATTAAGAAAAAGAATGACAATAAAAGCCTGGTGAAGTCTTGTTACAAGAGACAGAGGCCTATTTCTATAAAAATGCATGTACCATGACAGTCATACAGTGGGTAGAGTGCAGTGACTTCGTGAGATGTCTGAATCACAGTCCAAGAAGAGATTATTTGAAAGCATTAGCGAAAAAGAAACGAGAAGCAAGTGCAGAAATACAGGCTGCAGGTGATTATTTGTCACCCATGAAAAAATGAAACTCTGGATACATTTACTATCATTGGATAATTGATGATCAAAGTGGTATGCTGTCGATTGCAGGTTTAGAATGGAAAACTGAAACTAAACTTGCACAAGTCAGTGCGAAAAAAATCATGTTTTATCTAACTGTGAAATACAAAGGACTTTTTTGATGACATGTATGAAGTCATTATCAGAAAATCTACATGCATAAAACCGAGTCCGAAGGAGATATGCATACTTTCTGCGTCACCTGCGAAGGAAATAAAAGTCTTAAAAGAAATTCGTAATACAGAAGATAGATCACTTGTAAACATAAAATGCAAAGTGGTCAGTGTTGGTTCTGCAAGGATTGTATGCACTGGTAAGGTACAAGATGTACTTCTACCAGACAACACAGGGACTGTGATATTATCCTGCTGTGAAAAGAATATAGACCTATTACAAGAATCTATTTGCTACAATCTCCCTAACTTCTCTGTTAGTAGTTATCTGGATGAAAGAACCATCACTCTAAAAGGATGTAGTAAAATTAAAGAGATAGATGCAAATGCAATTGATGAGATTAATAGCCAAAGTCAAAATCTGTTCGACATGATCAATGAGAAGGAAGATACTGAAGTATTACAAGATGCTAAATCATTAGCACACAGTGTTTCCATAATACTACTCTTGTATTAATTCTAACAAGCGACGCTCCTCTGAGGAGTTTTCCAGATGCAACAAGTGTGGTATCTTGCAGATGTAAATATGAAGTGTCAGCCAATATTCGTTTTGAGTCTCAGAATGGAGATCAGAAGATTATGAAGGCCTGCACACAAACTATTGTGAGTCTTGGGGATAATCGCATTACTGATAACTTAATTTTTGAAAATAAATGTTTTGGAAGTATTGTATTCAAAGAGAGATAACTACATCAAAAGTGTGGAGACTAGTTGCTCACTGACCCCTAAATGTGCTTGCTTAGTCGTAACTGCCTCCAGGAACATTATTACATCTCTTCACTTCATTTTCTTATTAACTTATTATAAAATATTAATTTTGTTCAATACTAATTTGTGATGAATTATAATATAATAATGAAGTTAAAAGTTATTGAATATTATAATAACAGAAAGAAGGGTAACACAGTGTAAAAATATTCCTATAAATGTTTTCACCCAGTTGCATGCACAGCTGGGTTCTTATTAAGACATATGGAGATTTTTTGTACCTTTCAAGCCTTCTTGAGAATAGTTTAGAGAGTATCTCATTATCTCTATGCACTTTTGATAAGTTTCTACCAGTTTGTTTTAAATTGGCCACACCCACTAAGTAAGGATGGTACTGGTAGGTAGTGGGGGCATAGATATGAGAGTGGGGGGTAGTTGCTAAATGGCACATGCACGTGGGTTAAATCATTCCTAGGCCTAAAAGTACGTGGTGGCTACGCCCCCATGTCGTAAAAATAAATTATGGTTCTCGTTATAGTTACAAGTGTGTGTGTGTAGTTATCAGTGGTCAAGGTTTTTTTCTTTGGTTATTTGATGTGCTATAGGTAAAAGGGTACAAGCCACAATGAACTTTTCAAAGATATCTGAATAAAAATGCAGAGGCAGTTTCGCATAATTATAGAAACAAAACAGGACCATTTACTAATAGTTGAATGGCTCTTCCCCAGCTCCCCCCTGCAACACTGCTGTAACTAGTGCTAAGCTTGGTAGAGGCTAGCGGGCTGTGTTGGTGGTGGTCCTAATTATACAAGTCTATTTATCTAATCTTTTA
>NW_003546482.1:66349-69162 GCF_000090795.2 Amphimedon queenslandica | reverse complement strand
ACTCAAGGACCTCGTCATAAGGACTCTCTGGGAATCAATAAGACTTGCTACCCTTGCTTCAAAATTTGTGGCTGAAAAGCAACACCTTGAGATAGAGTCTAGAGTCAATGCATCTTTTATGTCACCAATATTTTTTTCTATATTGAGCTAGTAATGCAGCTATGTTATCGAAATGTAACTCATGATAGTCATATTTTGGTTCGTGACTATTATTACTATTTTCTAAATTTGCGAGTAAAGTACAAGGAGCAACAGGAGGGTAAACAGCATTGCCACATTAATTTAGTACACATAATTGCTCTGTACTTCAATGTACAGCTTCAGCAAAAGAAGAGCGTTGTTTTGTACTTAATACATGTAGTTTATCTTTATTTGCTACAAATGACGCTTGACCAGTGCCATGATTTCCATTTAGGCCAAGAGTCTCATTTCTCCATGGGAGACAAAAAACATTAACTGATAATAGTAACTATCACCATGAGACTTATGTTATTGTTACTAATCTCAAACAAGCTTGCTTTTGTCTTAGATATACCTTTCCTAGACAATTCTTTAGATGATAATTTTGTTGGGGACGGCAAATTGTTAGCTAATAATTTTTGTCAGCAACGTTGTACCATACAGACAAGTGTGCCAGACTCATACTTTCAAATGGTTCTACATCAGGAGAAAGAGTGAAATCAAAAAGCAAACTAAGTTTTTAAGGCAATTAGATGCACTGGTACTTGCGTATATGATAGATAATATTTTTTCCAGAGCAGATAGCTGTATTTTGACCTGAAAAGGTATAGTGATATTATACCCAGTGAACTATGGCATGTGCAATTCCAATGGACATGATAGGGAGTGTTTGACTCCTTTCCGAGAAACTTAACCCTTGTACTCATAGTACTCACTACTCTGCACTCTTTCCGTGCAGCTATGAGACCCATAGTATTATTAACTTCATTGTAGTCCTTTCCATATGACTGGGAAACTTTAATCCTGGGTGTTTTCAATTTCAGAACAAAGGTGTTTGTGGCGTGTAATGACAATTTCTGATGCAATAACAGTACATGAGCTGGCTGTAAAAACATTGACTGAGGTGGAGTCACTATGGGTGTAGGCAGACTATGAAAGAAGGTCGGGCAAAGAGGTAACAGTGGGCGTGCGAAGCATGCCAAAACTGTGGCCATGCCCTTATTTTGCCACACGAAATATGGAGATTTAGCACTAGCTGACATGCATACACAATTATTATTTTTTTATAGTAATCAGGTAATAAGAAGAGATCTTTCATGATATGGTGGCTTTGAAAGAAGCCAGTTAACAAAAAATGAGGAGAAAAGCTGACTCTGATGGAGGATAATCACAGGAGTTCTTGTGAGAGTCAGCAAACTTGAAGACTACCATGTTGGACTTGCCACATTTGTGTAGGCGGGTACTAAGCTGTTGGGTTGTCATTCTGTCATTCTGTCCCCACAGTTTAATTGATTTGTAAAAAATATATCTTTTTGTCAGAGCAGTCTAGTAGCATCCCGTGGCACCAGAAACTGTCAACTGTTAAACCAGGGGACCTGTCTCCAAGTGAGAAATCGTGTTTCGCTCTACAGGGAAAGATTTGCTTAGGAGGTAGAAAATCCCATCTAACGAAAACAAAAAGAATGATTTTGTCCCAACTTCTTTGTTTGTGAGTTACAATTGCTCAAAGTTTGTGATTTCGCCTCTTTCAAAACATTAAGGTGGCACTAGGGAAAGCAGGAAGAACTAAAGTCTCTCAGTCTCTAAAAAATCTAGGAAATTTGTTGTGCCAACTCTTCCTTTCAATAGAGCTTCAGATGCTAAAATAAACTTCAGCTTTTCTTTCTCCTACCCATTTGCCATGATTTAGCTGTTGACTACACCCATGAATTATTCTAAATATCATTATTATAACTATGCAGTCAATAATAATTTTTTCTAATTTCTTAAGATATTATCACAGTACAAGTAACATATCAGTCTCGTGACTTCCAGGAGCGAGTTCATTGCACCTTAATGCTTCATTTAAGCAGTCCCAGACCTTGGAAAACAAATCTCTTTTTATGTAAAATAATAGGTGCAAAAATTGAAAGACAACATGGAAGATTGATGTTAACTCGCCATTTCAATAACTAACTTAAGCGCTACTAATTAACTTGCTTAATTATGTCATCATAATTCATAAATTGATACAATGGCTGTGCTACAGCTCTGGCTCTCTCAGCTTCTTCCTCACTTCTGAGGCTCAGTGACGGTCACAGTCTGACAGTATAGTTCCAGTGACCCACTGCACCTGTGGTGATGATAGACTCACTGTCACACAGTGACACACTCAGTCTTGCCCGAACACCTTGCACAAGCTTCTACCCTCAGCCCACAGAGTCTGGTTGGGCATTGCCCCTATATGCTCAAACTGCCAACGCCTATGAATGTCATACCTGTCATAGGAGATGCTATAGTGTGGGTATTGCAGGGTTGGAACTAAGATTTAATTTTGGCGGCAATTATGAGATGGGTGGGGTAATTTGGGAGTGTGGTCAAGGAAGCTTGTTTAGAACATGGCAGACCTTATAGGAAAGTCAATGTTATGAAGAGTAAGCCTCATAAAATGAGCTCCTTCGTGTCTTTTTGGCTTGATTAGTCATACCAGAAACTAAGCTCTATCTTATATGCATAGCTTAAAACATTCTGTGCCAAACTTCCATTCTCCTTGCCTAATAACTGCTTTCTGTAGCTGAGACACTTGTTGATCAACTGCTTCTTTCAGTTACTTGATGAGATTAGGCAATTTTTTTCCATTCAACTTCACATTT
>NW_003546482.1:63394-65670 GCF_000090795.2 Amphimedon queenslandica | reverse complement strand
TTGACTACCTTTTCATTCAAGCAATACATTATGAAACATAATAGGTGGCACATACATGATACCAGGTTAAATGTAGGTTCAATGGAAACTGCAGAAAAAGGTTTGTCAGTGCAGAAGTTTCATATATCATGAAGCTGTTGATCTGTGCAAAAAATTGATATTGGCTCAAGATCAGCCCCAACAGATCTATACTTATTTTGTCTGAGTCTTTTTGCACTTTTTCTGTATTTGCTTGATTAAACACCCTGTCGTATATTTCTTAACTGGGAAAACTTTAGGTAAAGAAGCAACAAGCGTAACAGGGTAAAAAATATTCCTATAATTGATTTCACCACCTTGCAAGTACAACTTGGTCATTACTAAGACTTATAGAGGTTCTCTCTACCTTATAATGCTTCTAGAGAAGTCTTTAGACAGTATCTCTATGCTCTCTTACAGTTAGAATGCTCTTAGCTTTGTCCCATGTGTAAGCCACCATTTTGTTTGCCGTGGCCACACCCACCCCATAAAGGAGCGTGGGCGGGTGGTTGCTAAGGCTTGTTAAGAAATGTAAGTGTGGACATACAAACAAATATATATATATACTCATAGCACGAGGGTAAATTCAATCATAGAAACAACCTGGGGGCTTCGCACCCAGGTCGTTAAAAAGCCTACAAGGGATGGGAACCCGCAACCTTCAAAGGTGCCAAATTGTACTCCAACAGTTAGACTATCTAGGAGAATCTAAATCCTAAGGCACATATACTGGGTATAATATGCATCAATAGGTTAGAAAAGATGACGGGGGTGTTTATTTCAGAAGGGCGAGCAAATGCAGTATATCACATCTGAAAAAACATCTAATTTATTAACACCACTTTCATTCTTCTTGTAATGCAATTTATAAACTTGTTTAATATTGTGAGGAAGGTCACAAGAGGAAGTTGCTTTCATAACTCCTCCCCTAATATTCTTAACTTCACATAAGACTTCAATTGGTGGCTTGCTTTTCACTCTCACTTTCAGCATACTATGATTACTCACAATTGTTCGTTTCAAAGGTGTTTTTTTTCTTCGATTTACCATGTGGTTATATGTCCATAGTGTCCTACTTCTGATTGAGAGCGTACATAACCTCAGCCAAGTCGAGACATTCATTCTTATTATCAACAATAAAGACAAATTATGTTGCATGCAAATAATTGTTCAAAAACATTGATATTTTCAAATTATGTTACTCCCTAAAGCAATGAGTGGCGTATGACAAAGATAAAAATTCCTGCTAGCAGAACAATTAAAATAAATAAAGTCAATTAGCTGATAATAGTATGCACTTATTGTGTACAGAAATCATAGTATGACTAGAGCCTGGGCAAGCTGAATGCCTACAATAGGTTCTTGTAATTTTAAAATGATGAGAATTTGTGCCATTTTGGAGCAGCAATGGGAATCCTTCCTTTGAGTTTGTATGGATGGGTAATGCAAGCAACTGGTGTGCCAGCCACACTCCATTTTCATCTGCTTTCATATCATTTTCAGCGTCCAAAGCATTAAGTTCAATCATAAATGTTACATTCATAGGCGGCTGCAGGGGCAAGCAATGAGTGCAATGCCATACATCATCATTAATGACAGTTAAATACTAGTTATTTAGTAGTTATTGCATGGTTAATTCATCATTATAGCCAAAAACATTATTTTGCTCAACAAAGTATCAATGAGTCAGAAATACGCTGCTAACTGCATGGTTTATTCCCACTTAGCCAGTCAGCAACTTCATAAGTCCATATCTAAGGCCATTTCAGGAAGACATAATCTATAGTGACCTGCAGCTAGAGTAATTGAAAACTTTATCACGGTCAGCTAGGACTCATTTTACAACTAAATTACCTAGGCTATCATTGATAGAGGTCTTTTAGATGATGAACTTTTCCTTTATTAAAATAAGCATGGCAGGGTAAATCTTCATTAAATAGTTACGAGCCTTTTCCAACTAGATTTTTTCACAAAATGCTGAAAAAGAAGTCATAACAGCTTTAACCTTAAGAGCAAGGCATAAGGTTGTGGTCATAGCCACAACTTCTTTTTCACCACTAGCGCTTTTAGCCAAATGTTTGCCTTACTTGCAGTAAAATCTTGCAGCCACCTATAGTTACATTATGACGACTATGAACAGGCTGTTTAGTAAAATTTTAGCCTATCCCTTTCATGAACAATCAAAGCATTCACTGCTTTCTCAATAGTTTGAATCCATTTCGAGCTGCTTTTTACGGGCAGCATTGCATAATCATCGT
>NW_003546482.1:58877-63262 GCF_000090795.2 Amphimedon queenslandica | reverse complement strand
ATCCTAGTAACCACTGTTCAAATAGGTTGTCAAAATGGCAGTTTGCATTGGCCAAAAGTGGTTAGCTTAAAACAATGATATCATTTCTCTTCACTCATACTTCGAACAGTTGGATCAGAAACATTCTCACAATCAACATTCCCGTGTTCTTCAGCTGTTTTTAAGTGCTTGTCAAGTCTAGACCCACTGCATCTAGCGCTGCACGTGAAAGCGTTACAATTATTCTCCTAGCTTTGCCTCCCATAATTTTATTTCTTCCTTTTGTACCTCTTAATTTCTCTATTTCTTATTTTCCATTTCTCATTCCTTGTTTTAGTAGTACCCCAATCACAACACCTTCTTTGACAGCCATTTCCTAAGGCAACCATTTGAAATATGGAGCAGGTTTTCAACATTTATTCTCAGTAACAAGCAAATAAGGATATTGAAATTGCACTGGACATTTAAAATAATACGTTGAGATGACAAAAAAATGTCCATGGTAATGATTGTAAGTCTGCATTTGTTCCAGTTTTAGGAAAGAGTGAGGTTACACTGCATTTTGTGGGAACATTACTATATGTTATTATAGCCTGATTCTGTGAACATTAATCACAAACCTTTTATTTTCATTGACCTTATCACCACTTAACGGAAAGGTAACCTCATCCTTGAACCATCATGTATTGGAACTTGATGTAGTTATACAGAAGCAGGTAGGTACTGTTAGACCTATAAAATATAATTATTTCATTAAATAGCTTACAGACTATAGGCTGTATAGGAATTGCTGTTTGTTTCTCATGCTATTGAAAAATTCACCTAGCATTCACAGAAAATGCAAACATTTGCTGGACAAATGATGATGTTTCTTACATTCATGCTATTGTGAAAGCAGGGAACTACAATTTACAGTGGTTAACTTTTCTTATGTTTTCTCCTTCAATAAAACAAGATCAGCATCAGATTGTGCAGCATCCAGTCATTCAGATTCATCTTTCTCACAATAACGTATAATAATGATAGCATCATATCGACTTTACAATTAACAGGTCATTCTCAATTTTCTACTGATCCTATGCAGTCAAATATGTACATGTCTTATGTATTAACAACAATTGGTCATTATCATCCTCCACTGCTCAATTACTCCCTGATCTTATGCAGTCAAGTATTTACTTGTCATTACAACAAATTTATATATTAAAATCAATGTGTCAATATTCATCTTTTGCTCTTCATGATCCAATGCAGTGAAGCATGTACGTGCAATTACTACAAAATTCTTCATTAAAACCAATAGGTGATGCTGGAATAGAATTTAGTTCTATTCTTCATGTAACAAAAAGTATGCATCAAAAGGTCACATCACATTGATTTAAATTCAGGCTTAGTGTAATTATTACAGCAGCCAGGGGTCAATTGCAGATAAATGTAATCTATGGTATTGCCATTACTTGTCAATTTTCACTGTTGTAATTATTAATATTACATTTACAACCTATCTTCAAAACTATTACAATATAGTATTACTACTACAATTACTATTACAATACATTATAATGTGTAACAGATAACATAGGCGTAGCCAGCCTAAGAAGAGAGGCGAGGCAAAGGGGAGGAAAGGGAAAATGGCGCGAAGCACGCCGCGATTTTGACCACACCCCTTTTTATTGCCGACATTTACGCATATTTTCACTCACAGTACAAGATGATAATAATCTCGTACTTACAAAATATTATCAGATTCATATGATGATCCTGGTTCAGTTGCCTAGTAGGCCGTTTTGGGTTTGAGGGAAAAATGAAAGCACTGAAGCTTGTCTTTTGCTTGCCATCTTACGTGCCTCAACGTGGTTAACTGATTAGTAATTATAAAAACTAATTAGACTATCATTATGAGATCATCATGCATAACAACAATCAATGACATCATCATTTCAAGATGGTTGACTTCCTCTGCCTGTAGAAGAAAGAATCAAAGGAGTGCCTCTGACTGCCTCAACTTGCATGAGGCTTGATTAGTAACATTTGAGCTCACAGAGTCAGGTGAGGCATTGCCCCTCCATGCCTCACCCTGCCTACGCCTATGACAGATAATTAAGAAAGATTTATTTTGAGTTAAATCTAAGTGTATACTTTGTAATGATGAATAACTATTACTCTAGGTGTCCATTTCATTTATTGCTCTTAGCTTCTGCAAACTACTACTGAACACCCCTAAATTTTTCCCAAGCAACACTAAGTAATCTTTCAACTGGAGCCAATGATTATGGTATGGATAAGAAGTGCTTAGCCATTTTGATAGTTAAGAAAATGTGGATTTATTTAGTTTCAAAAAGTCAAGTGGCTTACTGTCACCAGAATGATAAATATGGATCAACTTCACATCCCTTAATAGGTGATAACGTACTTGTATTTGCTAACGGTAAGTAACTGAAGATTCTCATTTTTTGGCTGTGGCTGTTCTACTGTGTCTGTGTCATCAGTTATTGGTGGTATGGTGCCTCATTCTCAATATCATTTGACATTATTTTAATAAACTTGGACTTTCTACACAATTATTGCTTAATAATTTCTACTGCACTGCACCAATTTAAGTTACGGATTGAGAATGGCAGCACAAATAAAATGATTTTGACCTTCATAACAACTCATGATTGCTTCATTGAGGGATGACAACGAATAATTAACAACATTTGACTTTTAAAGAGATTAAAAGAGCTACACAAAGCTTGTAGTCCTCATACAAAATAAAATGAAGCTTCTTGTTATATGGTTATTGCCTTGGGGGCATTAATCTCTTCTTGACATGATGTCAATATCTCTTACATCACTCAATATTGGACGCCCATGTAAATTGAGCTGCTGACACTTTAAAAGCTGTAGCTTTTAAAAACGTACATAAAACAGTGATTAAGTGCCCTTGATTTCACTCCTTCACCTTGTTGCAACCTTACCTGTAAATGCTCACCTTGTAGGATTTCACACAAGTAATTTATTTTTGAACATATGAAACAAGTTTGGCTGCCTTAGCAAGTACTTTGTGTATTGCTTTAGCATTTTAAAAGCTATCTTTAACTACCAGTTTGGTGGTATGTGCGAGTAGGATTCAAGTTATGAGAGATTTGTACATTCACTTGAAATAGTTACTTTGATCTCATTCTCATGATCATCCTCAATGCTATCACTGTTTACATTCTCTAAAAGCTCTACTCATGAAACTTTGGCGGTCTAAAAGATTGTAACAGTTTAAAAGCACTGTCAGTAATTATTAGAGAAACCTCAGCTAACCCACAAAAATCTAGATTTTCATATTTCCTAGTAATGTCTACTGTACAATGGCCAAGAAATTGTGCCTCACTAACTGCATGGACCTGTCTGAAATGAAGTGACAAGATACCCCTTCATTTGGCTATAAAACCAATGATAGAAACCCAGTTAACATTTGCAAGGACTTGTTCAAGACCATTATTTATTGTTTCCCACTTCTTTGTGAGTAGTTCAGTTGTCAAATGCGTTCAGAAAGAAAGCTGCTTTCGATGATCTAAGGTACTCACTGATTTTTTTAAAGCATGGCTTTCAACAATTGACCAAGGAAACATATCCTTACCCATAAGATTGATAGTCTGTTTTTCACAAGGATCACTTCGTTTGTATTACCATCTTGTACATGAGATGTGATTGCGACTTTCTCAAGACAAGGAACTGTTGATGGCTTAAAAGAAACTGGGATGTTTCTTCTGATGAAGAAAGTCATATTTTAAATTATATCAGTTATATGTAGGCTTACTTTCAGATGTGTTGTATAATTCAAAGTTGTCTTTGTAAATCAAGATTTCATGGAATCACAGTGCTAGCATAATGCTTCATAGTTGCTTCCTTCATTTAAGGATGGGGTTTCCAAATAACTATGTATCCTTGACTACATGATAACACTTACCTAAAACAAAAATGGACAATATTCTACTCACTTTTTGTAGATATAATTGCTGCAATTGCCCCTGCTGCATGTGGTGCTCGAAAAGCCTTGCCAATATATTATGCCAGGCACATACAATGTCAATGTAATGAAATACAATGTCATTGTAATGAAATACAATGTACATAATGGACATAGTAATGTACATGTATATACATGTATTATATGCAGACTGGCAACTGTAAATAAGTCTTTCATACTAGGTGGAGTATGCTTTTTTAAACTAGGGTGATAATTGCTTAACACATAATGTAATAGTTATGTAATGTTAACATTACTGTTACTATAACAATGACTATTAAGTTATTACTATTACCCCAGGGCTTTCATATAAGCGGTGCATATATGTAGGATTTTGGTCATTCGTTTCGAAGCAGCGGTTGTTTTTATGACTATCTAACACTGATAGTTTTACTACTTTACA
>NW_003546482.1:54221-58867 GCF_000090795.2 Amphimedon queenslandica | reverse complement strand
AGAAGCCTGTTATGTACCAGAAGCTTCTCTAAAGAATAAGCCCAAATACAAATTTCTGTTGATTTTTGCTTTTTTCATGAATACATTAATTAGGAAGCTAGTCAAGTTGCCATCAACGTAATTTCTTTGTGCATTGAATTTTCTTTATTATTATTATTATTGTTATGACTTTACATCATTAATGAGAGACAGCATTGAATAGACATGCTGAATGAATATCAACTATCCTGACGACAAGTGAAATTAATACTAGTCTTGACACAAGTCCTGGTTCAAGAAGCTGTGAGCTGAGTGTCCATCTTCCCTGCAATGTAGCAGCTATTCCTGTTCTTCCAGGCTGTTTTCATTCATATTATAATTGTATATCATGACATTAATTAATTGTTTGTTTTTTAAATAAAATAAAATCACACACTTAATAAAATAGTAATATGTAAGATTAATACCTTCTTTTTGCTGGAAACCTCCACTAAAGTATTGCAGTAGCTGATTCCAAGCATAACTTGTTAAAAAATAAATTGCTACTTCCAGAGCAGCAGATCTCAGCATGCGCGACCACACCCAAATTTTGGAGCACAAGCACATGGCATGCTTTTTTAATTAACAAAATGGTGGCATGCAGCTAGAATGGCTCCATCCAGCAGACTCACAGTATCACTTTTTCTTCACTTGAAGAATGATCTGATGGGACATGGATCTGCGCATAGCTATTTGGAGTAGATTAGTGTAAGAACTAGTCTTGTAGCACCAACCAATGTTGAGATACACCTCGCAAACTGAATTGACAGGACTAACTTTCTTGATGATGATCATGATGAAGATGAAAAAAGGTGGCTGAACAAAATGGCTGGTTCGTCAATTTTTGAATTTCCTTTTTATACAAGGTTTAGAGCCACGCTAGTGGTACCATTGGAGTCCTCTGGTCAAGATAAGATCCTCTAACAAGTCTGGTAAGCATAGGAGCTCGTTTTCCCGGTATAGCAAGGCTGCAAAAGTCGTGACAGCCATTTTGTTTGGGGGTGAATCCTACTTAGTAACGCTACCGCGTTACTAATAGGTGCTTAGAGTAACTAGTCGTGAGGAATGTTGGGAGCAAGGTCCCATCACCCAGAGAGAAAAGAAATAAATAAAATGTAATAGTTGAATTTAAACGAAAAGGTGCGGTATAAAAGGCGGTGCCCTGGGCATGGTGGCTTCCGTTTTTTCCATGTGTAAAAATGTCTGCTCTAGATGATGTTGCTTCTTCAAGGAAAAACGCAGGCAGAGTGGGGTTTTGGTACCAAATTGAGTTACATTTTACTCTCAAAGAAGACTAGGACCAGTTCTAGTTAGGCTTGATCGAGTTAATGGGTCTTTAGGCACTAAAAGAAGGCGCTGGAAATGCTGTCTCACATGCTGGTTTAGTCGGGAAAGAGGATCATTTAGAGGCTCTATCACATGATACTGGTTATGCTCAATACTTCCGGTAGTTATAATGTGTTTGAAATTAGTGTTAATATATAAAATAAGGTACGGGTGATGGGGACGAGGAGCAGCCATTTTGTGCATAAATAGAAGATCGGCTATTGGGACGCACATGTTGGTGATAGTGTTGTATGGTTACCAAAGGGTGATCAATTGCAATTAGGTATTATTATTATTATTATTTATTATAATAATTATCAAAATTATATTTATATTATTATTACCATTATTATCATAGTATAAGTCATGTGATTTGTGCTGAAGTTCAATTCAATGATAGTTAAGTCCAGTAATCGTAACTCAAGTTTATTATGTAGTAGATACAGAAATAGGTGTAATGTGTAATGTAATCATACATTAATTTGCATTAATATTTTTTAGGCTCGTACTAGCATATACTTGTGCTTTTATAATACCATCACAGTACTGCCATATTTTGATCGGCATTACTTGGTACAGTTGGGAAGATGTACACAACTACAGGAAGCTTCTCACCATCCCCATATCCATTCAACTCTGTTATTGAATATGCTTAATAATTTAGAATAAAAAAAATTTTGTATTTACTACTTCCAGTGGATCGTTGAATGTTGCAACTGCTACCAGTACTATAGGATTTGATTGAGGACAAAGTGGGGGTCTATTGCTGTTACCACTTCTACTTAATGAGGGTGGCTGATAATTGGTAGTCGGCAAGGCCTTCTGGTCCCAGTGGTGGAAGTTCCTGGGCTGGTTTTTTATTGATGATGGCTATTCCTTTGCCACTATTACTTATAACCGCCTGACAGCATTATTGACCATGTTTGTTAGGCTGTTGACAGATTTTCAGAATATACAATATAAATATTTGATAATAAGGTAAAAAATTACTTCAAGTCAATTATACCATTTCTCTTTTTGCCATGCTTTCTACCTGTGCTTGTAGGTTAACTCCCTCGCCTTTACTAATTTTAATGTTTTTATAATGCGTTTTGCTAGTGATTTAGCCATGATAAGAACAGTGCCAGAGCGGGAGCCATTTTGTTATTTTCAAATGTGGCTGCCATATTGTGCCCAGGGCACCTCGTTTTATACTGTGATTGACAGAAGCGATTTCAAGACGTTGCGTAAATAGTTTTATAGTGCACCTTCTTCTTTAAGAAAAAGTTGATTTAATTGTACGTTTAGAGCAGGTGTTACATAGACATATGTAGTGAAATGAATGTGGATCATCGGGAGTAATATTGACGTTAAAATTTTTAATACATATATCTGATATGCTTTGTTTAAGTGATTTAGTGGAAAGATTGAGGTTGAGTGGAGGAAGGGAGTTGTATAGTCTTGGGAATCTAATAAATATGAGTGTCCTATGACAGATGATGAGGTATACCAGTGTACTAGTTTGTGGTAAGTGACAGATCTTGTTGAGTGGGAGTGGGATCTAATAGAGAAGAAGTCCATGATGTTGAAGTTTTGAGTCGGTGATTTGACTGAGGAGATAAAGAACATAATATCGGCCATTTCTAGGCGATACATTAGCAGTAAAATAATCAGTTTCTGTTGTCTGGTCTTGTAATCTAAGGAATAGTCATTAAAAAGGTATTTGGTAGCTCTTCTTTGAAAACGTTCAAGAGCAGTTATGTCCTTGATGAGACAAGGATGCCAAACTGGAGCACAGTAAGAGAGAATGGGGAGAACTAAAGAGAGGTAAAATTTCTCCTTTGCTTCAGTGTAAGTGGTAGATATTGGAAAGACTCGCCTAATAGTGCTTAGAGTACAGTAAGCTTTCTTTAGGATTGTGTGCATATAAGCAGACAAGGATAGATTAGAAGAGAAAACAACACCAAGATCTCGATGAGAATCTTTGACATTAATAGAAGACCCATCAAGGGAATAGTGAAAGGAGATAGGTGCTGACCTAGGACCTCTAAAGTGTAAAATGTATGACTTCTTTTCATTAAAAGAAAGTAGAAAAGATTTGCTCCAGTTACTTAAGCGGGTGAGGTCGTTTTGGAGTAGTTGACAGTCACTGATACAGGAGACTTTCTTTTGACATTTACTATCGCCTGCACACAAGAGAAGAGAACAGTGTAAAACTGTGACAGGGAGGCCATTGATATATAGAATAAAGAGCAGGGGGCCAAGAATGCTGCCCTGTGGAACCACAGATATCACAGGTATGTGACTAGAGGAGCAACTATTGTTATGCACATATTGTGAACGGCCATACAAATAGGCACGGAAAAACTTCCAAGCAAAACCACGAATACCAGCATCCCATAGGTGAGTTAGCAACTTAGAGTGGGACACCAAGTTGAAGGCTTTGCGGATGTCCAAGTAAATGACGTCACATTGGGAACCATCAGAGAGAGAGGGTTCAGGTGGAGCAACAGCTGTTGTGGGTAGAGCAAGTACTGAAAAAACCGAACTGCTTACAACTAATAATGTTATCTACCAGATGATCATAGACGTTGTCATAGACTATTCTCTAAAAAACTTTTTAAGAGATGATACAGAGAAGGGATATGGGTCGATAATTTACAATACATGAGCGATCACCAGACTTGAAAACTGGAGTGACTTTATGAGTCCTCCACTCCTTTAGCAAGTATGACTGAATATAGCACACATGAAAGATGTGATGAACCGGCTCAGAAAGAGCTACAGCACAAGACTTCAGTAGAATAACAGGAAAACCATCAGGACCAGCAAACTTATGAACATTTAAAGAACATAGGCCTTTAATAACATGAGCGACAGATATCTCAATTCTCAAGAACAGGACCAGAGCATGATGATTCACAGACATCTGGAGGATCCAAGCTGTTAGTGAATACAGAATAAAAGTATTCATTGAAAAGAGCAGCCTTACTCAAGTCAGTGCTAGCAGTCCACGCTTCATGGTTCTAGGAAGATAGTGCTGAGTGTGAAAACTCTTAATTTATTTAAATATTTTAGCACAATTTTGAAAGGCAAATTGATTTACAAGAGAAGCCTTTAACTGAGATCTAGCAGCAACAATCTCCTCGTGTAGTGACAGTTCAGACCTTTGTAAAAAGGATACAGTATCAGGAGATGGTTTAGACCTGACCTTTCTCAGAGAACGAATCTTATTTAGATTGTGTCTAATAGCTCCGTTAAACCACTTCAGATAGCAAGTGGAGTGTCGGGAAGACTTAGGGATAAATTTGTCACAACAGTGT
>NW_003546482.1:48326-54183 GCF_000090795.2 Amphimedon queenslandica | reverse complement strand
AAGAAGAAGCCCCAGTCTAAAGAGAAAAGGTAATCTGTCATACTCTCGTAGTCACCTTTCTTGAACTGATGATAGGAAAAGGAATGTAGAGGTTTACGCTTAACAGAGGAGGGAAGAGAGAAAAAATAGGAAAATGTTCAGAGGAAAAAAGGAACCTAGATTGGTCAGAATGAACTGAGACATTCTGGACAAGGTCGTCACACTTGGTAAAGACCAGGTATAAGACATTGCCTGTAATGTGAGTTGGAGTATTTACCAGTTGGTATAATCCAAGTTCAAAGACTAAATCACATAGAGAGCGTGACAAGGGATTGGAAGCACAGAGAGAGGACCAGCAAACATCGTGGCAGTTAAAATTACCAAGAAGAATCAAGTTTGAATCACAACATTTGGAAGATACAAAGTTATAAAGATATGATAGGTAAGAGACTGGAGATTGTGGGGGATATAAGACAGTACATACAAAAACTGGTTGGGGAATAAAGACCTGAAAATTTAAGAACTCAGAGAAGTCATCCATGTAAAATAGACGAGAAGATAGACAATCAAAAACTGCTAACAGTATCCCACCACCTCGACTGTCTCTGTCTCTACAATAAATAGAAAAACCAGGAGGAAAAATTTTGTTGTCCTGAATACTAGGTGAACACCAGGTCTCAGTAATAGCTACAACTTTGTAATTTAAAACAGAAACAAACGTGTTAAACACTTTTATTTTGTATAATAGTGAGTGGGCATATCAAAGGCACTGCCTGTGCTACAAATGTGTTGTATCCCTGTGGTTTTATTTGTATCCCTGTGGTTTTGACAGAAATTTTTTATAAAATATAATATACAAAGCAACATATTGGACAGCTAAATAAGCTGGAATTCAATTCACCTGTCAATGAAGTCTGGGCATTGGCCTGGGAGCTCGCGGCAGGAACCGACAGGTACAAAGCCGGGAAATAGGGAGTCTCAGGAATCTAGACGACTTTAGAAAGAGGCACAGACCAATAATCCTTGCAGGTAGAGTTCACTGCTCTCCTTCCATGTTCAAATCAATGGTTGTCTCAACCTCACTGGCTAAAAAAGATGGCCGGGGGAGGTAACATTGATACACGGGCCCTTTAGCAAGTGCGCAATCTCTGTTCCTCACCTTGATTATACTCTTCCAGATATTATAGCCTGAAAATAGATTAAATTTATCAACTTAAAGCCTAAATTTGTTGATAAAGTACCTTTTTCAGAGTCTCCTGTCCTCCATTGCTTTCATTTTACCAGGAGGTGTAGTGCTACTGAGCATGTGCATTGGCGCGCCTTTGATACGCCCACTCATTATCACACAAATATGTTGATAACACCCCTGCTGCGGGATACATCAAATTTGTATGACCTCGCTCTCAGGCCTGCAGCCCTCGGTCTCGTTCATACAAATGCAATGTATCCCTAGCAGGGGTGTAATAACATTTACTTGTTTACCAAACTTGAGGCGTTCCAAAGAAAGACAGGCAGTTGGCCTAGTCGGGAGGAGGGACCAGCATTAACCAAGGACTCATCATCACCAGGAGGTGGAGCAGGAGGAGAGATTGATACATGACCAGTGGGATTGGAAGAGGGAGGGTTAGTAGTAGTGTTGCCTACGGCAGTAGAGCTAGAGGCAGATAGATTCGAGTTGACACGAGTGAAAGACGAATATTCCACAGATCCGAAAAGAGTACTGTTTACTAAAAGACTTTCATCTTTGATTCTGATGTCCCCATAATTAGTACCAGTTTGGATCAACTTCCACCTCTCCTTAAGTAAAACAGAAACAATCACCCTGTCTGAGGGAGACAAGTCCTGTCTCACAGTTATTGACCCATCAATGAATCTGGAATTGGCTAACACAAGGTCAACCTCAAATGCAGAGCCAAGTTTAATGAATATAGGTCTGAAATGACATACAGAGTGAGGGTGATCATATCGACCAAGTTGACATCAGTCTTTAACATAAGGAGTGTGGTTCGTAGCATCACGAATCACATCCATCACAGCAGCCACATCGTGTTGAATATCAATTCATGGTTGACCAGAAGGCTCCCGACAACCAAAGAAAAGGAAATTACATCTTCTGTTTCATATGAGGCCCTCTTTGACACTTGTGGGGTAAGAGGTCTGAGAGGTCCCAGATGACGAACCATTAGGTTTAGTTTGGGTATTATTGAAGCTAGGAGAGTGGGCCGAGTTAGAATGGTTTTGCTGACCATGTGAGGATAATAATTGGTCAAACTTTAGAGACAGGGAAGACAGATCCTTCTTCAGAGAGGCCAGCTCAACAGCCTGTATATTTTACCGACATGTGGGACAGTGGAAGGGAATAGAAGAAGTATTGAGCTTAGCAAGTGCAGCCTTCGTCACGCCGGTAAAACTTCTATTTAGCCATGCTCAACAAGCACCCTCACACATAATCAACTGTTGGGAAGCTGTCAACAATGGGATCTTCGCAAATGGGACAGATAACGTCACCTTTCTTAGATTTTGGACCTGTCTCCTTTTTGGACTTCTTTGTTGGCATATCAATCAGCCAAGCACTACCAAGGAGCACCAGAAAAGGACTAAATAACTACTGGGCTGACCTGATTAAGTGGCCGGTCATACAAGTGTTTAGACAGGCAGAGAGACAAAGGATTTGAAGGTCGACCTGCTAAGAGTCTCAAAGGTAGATTGTAGATGTCCCTGTGAGTGAACTCACTGGCTCTTAATATCTAGATTGACTATGGAGTTACTGGAGTCTCAATGTTTTGAGGCAGTTACAGAGGACACAAAAAAATTGTATTGGTGAAACCAGAATAGATACCTTTAAAGCTCTATGTATGTGGTTCTCTATGAACGACCCACCATGATAGGTCTGTTGTTCCACATTAAATGAAGACAGAGCATAATCTTTACAAAGAATCCATCTTCCACATCAAATTGTTTGGACCCTATCTTAGTGTAGTGAGTAATAAGTTGTTCCTACAGTAATAAGTACATGTAAATTAATAAAATTAAAATACAACTAAATCACATTAGCTCTGATTTTTACCATATTTGTATGTATTAATTGGGACACTTGTTGAACAGTGATATTGCTTTGAGGATCAATTAATGAAAGCAGTAGTATAGTCAGTATCTCTTGTGCTTGATTGATTTCTGATTGTAGTAAAATGTTTCTTGCTCAAGTGCTGCAATTGTAGTCTTACAGTGTAAGTAACTGGAGAAAGAATAGCTTGCGTCACAATGTTCGGCAATTGAACTATCAAGCATGTGACATTCATCCTCCAGCAAGTTAAACAACCTGTGGAAAATTCCCAATGTTATGTATAGACCTGGAGGACAAACTTCACAAAACATAATACATGTAATTATTAAGTTTTAGAAATTACTTGAGAAAGAGGTATGTTGAAAAAGGCATTGCCTATGACATTATCAATGAAATTAGCTCTCTTAAGATAAGATCCGGCTGTTACAAATACTTGATGCTTCTGACAAAGTGAGACTAGTGACCAAGGTAAAATTGTATTATCTGAATCTCTTTGTTTTTTGAACCTTGAGCTGATCAGAAGTGATGGTACACCAGAGACAACAATGTCATCCTGTAGGTGTATTTTTATTGTCAACTAAAATAATTGTTGTAAATTTCATTTACCACTAGCTTCTGAAAGACCATACAAATCACAAAGAAATTCATAGTCTCCGAACATAATATATGTGTAATGTACTCCATCTGCACATTAATTTTAAAACTGCATTAAAGTACATTTTAACCTCCATTTTGTCGTTTGTAGTTCAGAAATAACCTGTTCGTAATTGGTCAGGAGCAAGATGGAGGCTCACAATGATATCAAGTGTTTCAAACAGTGAGAAGAAAACTATTTCGTACAGAATTTGGATTTTCTACGTTGAATATTTGGAAGCAAAGCTTCATTGATGAACAACCTTTATCTCACCTATTTAAAACCGGATTTCATCTGGTAAAATTACATTATTATGCCATGAAAGTCCGTTCAATCTACTTTAGAGACAGTGTTATAATTATTACAAAAAGGTACCTTTTCAATTCATCTAGTAGATGGAAAATGACTTCCTTCAAATTCGCAATATAGGCAAGAGGAGCTAGGCAAATAACTTCTCCACCTTGCTTTCCAGTAAAAGTGAAAGACACGGACTCTGCTTTAACAATTATTGCCTCTCAATCATTCTTCATAGCTGTTCTTTGGTTCCTTTCACTGCTCATGTTTTTCTTCTTTGCTGTTAGCCACATATATGTGAATACAATTATGTGGATTGTCAAAAAACTTTTATGTATTTTTTCGTTAATCGTAACTGATTCCAGGGCAAGTGCTTTAATGCCCTGACACTGTTCAGCAGGTACATCTATACAGAAGTTTAACTCTTTCAGTAGCTCTTCCTTCTTGTTGTTTTAGACAACAGCTACACTTCATCAATCAGTGGACAATGATCCTCTCCTGCAGTTAACTGGTCTCGTAAATAGGAGATCTTGTCACTGCTCCAGCGCTTTGTCAGCAGTGATGCTATTGAAGATGAGACTAGCGGAGAGGTAATATTGGCTATGCTGATGGGCTAGGACACAATAGTTGGTACATTAATAGTACTTCAATAATTCAACAATACCTACTCTTCCTCCAGTAGGTACTGTTATTGATGATGATTGTAATGAAGACCCATGTGTTATTTGAGATACCATTTTCCCAGCAGCAATACTATTACACTCTCTGTGAGTCTCACAATCATATGTCAGTGAATGTTGCTTCACTTCTCTCTTACAACTGTCACAGTTAACATATAAGCCATTAATCATCTTTTCAATCATAAAAGATGGTTTTGTGATGGTTGTTTCACTTGTAAACTGAAAATTAGATCACCTGGGACAAATGAAAGAAGTGGAAAGAGAAAGTTTTCAGCTACAAATGAGCAAAGATTTACAATGGATAATCTCTAATTGTTTGTTGATTGCTGAATGACAGCAGTGACAAGTGACATCTTCCTTGTATTCATTTAAAACTTGTGACCAGGAAAACGATGGAATATTTAATGCTACTGATTTAATATGTAGGCTAATAAATGAAGGTCGACCTTCACTTGAGCGCTTCTTCGGTCTCCCACATTTGCATCTAACATCACACACATTACAATTTTCTTCACAGTGTGGGTTCCATTGTACTTCACTGGTTGGTCAAATTTTTTCACTAGATACCAGTGTCTCAGCAGATACATAGCAGCTGCAGCAAAAGGATTCTGGGTAAGCTTCTTCATTGTCTGTAGATGTACGTATTCGCAAACTGTGTAGAAGTGTACATTGGCAACAGTTGTACTAATCTTTTCCCAGTGCTTTACAACAGACCCTACCGTGACGATCTTGGTAATCCTTACACTTTTGAAAGACATGGTGGTTATCGCAGCGCACAAATTGTCAATAAGTGATTTGTTTTTCTTTAAATTAGCCTTAACTTTTGAAAATGCTTCTTCTATTGGATTTAAATCTGGGCTGTAGGGTGGTAAAAATTTTACTATTGCTCCAGTTGATTCAATCTTGTCAATAACTTCATCAACATGATGAATTGATGCATTGTCTATAATGACAATACTGTGTGCCTTCACACCATCAAATGGTTGCAATATTGGTAAAAGAGAACTTGTAATGAAATCCATAAACTCATTGCTAGTAACTCATTCAGCAACAGTGTAACAGTCTAGTAATCCATTTGTGGAAATGGCAGCAATAGCTGCTAGTCTCTGTCCTCGGACCAATAGCTAATGGGAGATGGCTGGTTGACGTTGAAAACTATGTCCAAAACATCTTAGACAGTTTCTTCGATCAGCTCCATTTTCATCC
>NW_003546482.1:46690-48274 GCF_000090795.2 Amphimedon queenslandica | reverse complement strand
ACATATAGTACTAAGATCTACATCAGTCCCAGTTTCCTTTATGAGTTGCTTCTTGATTTTGTGCAAGTATATTCCAGGATTATCTAATAAACTCTCTAGAATAATTTGCTTGTCTATATCTGTTAACACAGTATTTTTCATATTAGGAGGATGGCATCTCTTTTGAACACTTCCAGTTTGCCTAAAATAGGCCCACTGTTCTACATACTGTTGATGGGTTGACACCCAGATTGTGTCCAACTTCAGAGTATGTATGTCCAAGAATTTCTACTTGATAAATCATCCTCCATCTTATGTCCTGTGAGTAGGCACTAGTCATAGCTGGTTCAGAGGAAGCCATGATCTTTTTAGTCAAGCAGAATCGAGAGCAGAATAGAATAATAGAGTAGACTTTCCCATTTTCCGCCTAAATTTCAGTTATTTAATATTTATTTTTAGCTAAGCTAGCTCAATGTGTTAACCACAAGCTACACTCAACTCCACCCTTATACAAACATTGTGACCTAGCAATATTGCAAGTTTTATGCAAAGCACTGTAATTGTAAATTTGTCACTTTTTTCGTAAATTTTTATTTAATATGTGAACATTGATTGCTACTAGCTCTTGTGCTATTGAATTATTTTTTGCCTAATGGAAAAACTATACCAGACAGTGATAGAATTGCTTACTTCACAAATGTGAGCCACTTCTGTGATTTAGGTGATTTTTAACGCATATGTTATAGGGTGCAATTAAATAAAATTTATATAATTTTGGAAAAGAAGCAACCACAGCCATACATTGTTACATCTGGAAGTATCACTTCACCTGAAGAAGCATTCCTCGCTGTTAATTGTCAATTGACAGAAGTAGGCTTAGAGGCTCTTCCACTCTATTTGATGGCAGCATATTTTGTTTTCAATATTTGTTACGTCAAAAGATGCCATAATTTTTTTCCTTTTTTAGGCATTGCTTCTTGACTAAGTGAAAGATGAGTTAACGTCTGTTCATTTCATAGCTGCTTTGGAACATATTCTTGCATTTAAACTGTGGTAAGGTTGATTATTGTTTTCTTTTTTCATTTATCAATTTTAATTATAGTCCTGTTAAAGTATTGTGCCCTGGAGTATACAATACACTAAAAATTAAGTGTCCACATCACACTTTAACTTAAAGGTGTTCTAGAGACACTGAATTTAGTGTCTGTACTGTGACAGCTCTAGGACACCAATATAGGTGTCCAATGTACACATTTTTTGCAGTATAGGCCAAAGTACTAGCCACGGTGATGATCAACATTATGATTCAGAAAAAGAACCAGAAAATCCACTGATGATGATGATTTGCCAACACTCTAAGTCACATATGATACAATAATGATTTTACATTCTGTAGTCATTAACTGCCGAACACATAAATGTACCAGAATCCACTAGACGGCACACATGTACACAGACATTTGAAGTAATGAAACAATCTAAGTGTAAGGACATACGATCCATATGACTTAATGTTATAGATGTGCCTAATTTTATAGCTTTACAAACAGTCTATATCTGTATGTGATGTTTGAATTCAGTGCATTCTGGTTGATGATAATGGAA
>NW_003546482.1:32742-46049 GCF_000090795.2 Amphimedon queenslandica | reverse complement strand
AAACAGTTTTAGATATTCAATTAGTCCAAGTAAGAGGTTTTTATCTGAGCATGTTACACTAAACTTATCTAATTAGAATAATGAAGTTGCAAGCAGTAATCACATGGAAAAAGAGGGTTCAGAAAGATCTGTAAAAAAATTTCAAGACAACAATCTTGTCATTGATACACTATTCACTGACGGCCATAAACAATTAAGAAAATGGCTAAGAGAAAACAACCCCAATCAAGCATTACTACGATGCCTGGCATCTTGCTAAAGGTATGACTATCTTTGTTCTATAGTGTCATTATACTTGATGGTTAACAGGCATCAAAAGAAGCTTTCAAAGTTAGCCAAATGGAAGAATTGTGACCAAGTACAAGACTGGCTCAGGAGTATTTTTAACCATTTATACTGGTGCGCTATGTCAACAATGACAGATGCAAATTAAAAATGATCAAAGCAAAATGGGTTTTAGTAGTTAATCACATGCACAACAAGCATTCCTATTCAGGACAATTCAAATAGTGTTGCCATAAAAGGCTTCAGCAAAAGAGAAAGTGGTTAAAAATAAGTAAGCGCAGTAGTTACAATACACACTTAATTGTTTATGTCATTTAGACTCAGAGGCTAGTGTCACACATACTGACTTAATTATGAACACAAGATTACGCAATCAAATCAAGAAGATGTCACCTCAATAGCAGACTTTATGCATTGAAGCTTTTCATAGCGTCATCACTCACTATCTTCCTAAATTAGTGTCATTTTCATATGAAGGAATGCTAGCAAGGTCATTCAGTAATTTAAGGTACAACGGGCTGAACACAATTTAGATTTCTCGACACAAATTGTTTTCTTTATACTTTTTCTACAATATATAATTTTTTCAATTTTTTTGTCAATAGTGACATGCAATAAACTTTATTAAACTTTGAAAAATGGATGAAAACTGAGTAGAAAATTCTTGAACATGATGAGAGTACTTTAATTTTTAGTAATATCATTGTGTTTAAAATATTATTTTCTATTGACGTATGTTGCATCATTTGGCAAAAGTTTTTTTAGTTTTGCAAAATGGGCTCCAATCTCACAAAGTTTTGTTGACTTTCAAACATCAGTGTATCACAAAAGCATTTACTGCATACAAACTTGATTGAGTGTTTGCCTTCATTATGCCACGATTGCAAGCTTTAGAGCTTCGTACAGCCTGTATTCACCAGATGAACCAGCTAAATAAACAATAGTCAGGAAATACATACTGGTGGCCATTTTTATTAATGGTTTGACTAATATGACGGCATAACTTAACCCCACCTTGCAATTAATTTTTCCTGCCAGTTTTAAAATATATGGAGGTATCCAGAAATGACACAAGATCAAAGATGGCGTATAAAGTATGAAAAGTTATGCAGGAATTTCTTTTAATATTTAAAGTTAAATGATCTATAACTTCTAGACAGTGTATGGTAAAAATTTTAAAATAGCACAAGTTGTACAACTTTTTCTTTACTATAAAATGGCAGCAATTTAAAAAATATTAAAATTTCATAGCTATTTGTTATTTTTAATTATAGACTTACATTAGCTGCATTACAATATACTGAAAACAGAAAGATGCTACCAGCAACAACCAAGTCATCAAAAGGAAGTATGCAGTTTCTTTTCCAAACTACATACCACAGGGTGGTCTCATAGTTTGGTGGCAAATAATGGCCCCTTCTACTTATGGTATAAAAATTACATCATTACACTAACATTATAATCATAATCATAGAGTATGAGCAAGAGTTAATTAAAAAGGTCATAAATCTGCCCAGTAATGATTCTCAACCAGCTGCCAAAGATTGTTTTTTCATGAGACATGCAGGCAAACTCAGCCACTGTCTTCTTCATACATTCATCCTGATAAATGTCAAGCTATTCAAAGTCATTAAGGCAGATTTAACTCTTAATCATAATAAAGATTACTATTATAGTCATAATTAATAAATGATAACCATTAATCAATAGTTCGGTATTTAAATCCAGTGTATGTATTTGATGGGTCAGAAAATGTGGAACGTGTTTTATTGACTGCACAAGAAGGGAGTACTACACATAGGTCTCTCCCAAGCCAACCCCAACACCATCATCATAAATATCTCCGTGATTGCCTAGATGTGATCCTGTACGCTTTCTCCTTTCAGCTGCAGCGAGTGAAGTCTTCAGCAAAGAGCAAGCGTATTAGCCCACGTAGCCTTCTGAAACTTATTCGAAAGCAACTGCCACATGGCCACAGGATCTTCACAGTCTCCAGTTATGTACAGCAGTGATGGATCTACAGAAAGGACAATAGTAGCAAAAGCTTTATCCATGCGACCTTTGAATTTCGGGTAGCGGTCGGATTCTTCTGGTGGACCAACTTCTGTCCCGTTGACTATGTCCTACAATTCATCTTTAACGAGGCTCATCTTTCACTGGATCTTCCAGGTAGGATAGTTGGATCCATTAAGTGCAACGATGATACTTCTTTCTGCCATCTCAAAACATAGCTGAGCTCATAACCTGAAAGATTTGTTCAGCTACTTATTATAGCAACAGCTATCAAAATTATTAATCAATAACAGAAAGACTAAAATAATCAAAGACCCCGAAAACAGTGGCTGCACTGATCCTATTTATAGTTGTGTGAGCATGTGCATGAAACATGTGCAAGAATGTTCTAAACATGTGTAAGATTGTTCTGTACACGTACTGGAATATTATAAACAACTGAGTACTAGAATATTCTAATAAAGTCTATGAATGTTCCAGAAGTTACTAAACAAAGTCCTAAAATGAATAAGATAGAGATGTGACATGGATGTGTGCATAGATAGATTAAGGAAGTCTGAGGTCAAAGTGTCTTCCTCAACAAGTATCACTTCTTCCTTTCATGGACTATGATTCTAGGAGACAAGGACCTGCGCATACCCTGTTGGAGAAGAATGGTGTAAGAATTAGCCTTCTTTCACCAGGCAAGATTGATGTATTGACTGACAACTAGATTGACAAGACTTTTCTTATGAAGATGAAAAAAGGTGGCTGAACAAAACGGCCAGTTTTTCGATTTTTGATTTTTCTCCCAGAAAAGGTCTAAAGCCACGCTAGTGGTACCATTGGAGTCCTCTCGTCAAGATAAGGTCCTCTAAGAAGTCTGGTGAGCATAGGAGCTCGTTTTCCTGGTTTAGCAAGGCTGCAAAAGTTGTGGTAGCAATTTTGTTTGGGGGTCAATCCTACTTAGTAATGCTACTGCATTACTAATAAACATAAGGGATAAATGTGCTATAGCAAAAACAATCTTAGGAATTTCTTTACACTAATACACTTGTTGTTAATAGGTTAATAGTAGTAACACTAGATGTTTCAACCAAACAATAAGTACACACTGGATGGAAGTGCAGGTAATGATACTACATATTCTATAACTAGGTGAATGTAAAACATTAAGGAGCGAGCAAAACGATTAACATTTTGATTAGCAATATACAATATCTATGTCTACATAGGCAATGCTGTAGTGGCTATTAAACCTTGAATAATGACTGATACGGTGAATATGTCAATACTTTGATGCAGAATTTGCATGGAAGGAATTTCGTAGCTTCTAGCTTTGAGTGAAGAATCTCTGCAGTTATATAGCTCTAGGATGGAAGATAGTTGGTCTCAGAAGCCAGAAGGAGACTCCATTTGTTGTCTTTGTGTGCAAAAAGACCTATCTCTAGCATTTCTATTGGACCTCCTCACTCTTTTCTCCTCCTCAGTCTTGCTCCTTCTGACGCTCATTATGAAGAAGTCGATGAGCTTCAAGAGCATCTTCTTGTCAATTACTCATGCTTTAACTTCAGCTTCTCTTGTTTTTTGAATACTCTTGAACTCCTCTCGTCCAGTGATTACTGAAGTTGCTTGGTTTTTGGCCGTGGTACCGTAATTATCCAAATTATCATTTTAAAATGTGTAGTTGTTACTTTTTATAAATGCATAATTACGAGTGACGTACGTGTACAAACAAACAGACAGACAGACAGACATACTCAACTTGACTATGTGGGGCTTGCTTTTGCTCGCCCCAAGAAGATAGTTTGCATAAGCCAAAGAAATTTTGTGTTGAGATACACATAAGAGTTTGGTAATGCAGATCTAATTGTTCATGACTTTTGTTGGTATTTTATTGATTTAATTTCATTGTCTTGGGTTCTGAAGATAATTTCTGATACATGTATCAAAAATTTGTAGCAAAACCTATCTTGAAATACAAGTTGCAGATTTCTCAAAATATACTAGTAAGCCTCAATTTCTTTTTAGATTTATTCTGATCATAATAACCTTTTATGATTAAGGACATGTTAGACAAAGGGACAACGTTTCTTTCAGCTGTGTTTTGAAGAAAAGTAAATGTGATGATGTGTCATGACAAAATTGAAATCAATTACTTTATATTACGACACTTTTAGTGTTGTAGTACCCAACAGTCTTGGGTTCATTAACGGAAGTGAAGCATTTACATTACAGTTTAGTGATTATAGCAAAAGAAATAAAATTATTAATAATTAGTAATTTTTTGCTTTTTTGCATATTATGTGCTGTAAATGAAATAGATCAGAGACAGTTGTTTGAAACTTTCCACATAATTAGTTTTGCAGTTTAATTAATGGTTCATTTCACCACTTTTCATGCCTAATTGGCATATGTAACTGGAACTGACAAAAAGTTCCTTATCGTGCAGGATCAAGTGTATAGATCACGTGATGGAAATGATAATAACGGGAAACGTTAATACATTTTTCTAGCTGTCAATTATCCTAAAATAAACGACAGAACTTATATAGTAGATAAGTGTGAGGAAAAACAATACTTAAGGGAGGAGTACTTTACAAGGTAGCATTATAGAAAACATACAATTAACTGGCTACAACTTGAACTTAAATGGATCATTGAGAAAATGAGAACTATATAACATGCGAAATATTTTTTCTGAATTGACCTAAAATAGCTTCATAGTGATTGTTTCATACCAATAATGGATAAAATCATTTTTAGAAGTTGTGAGTCAAAATTTTATGTAGTATTTGCTGCATTCAAAAGGCTTTAGTTGTGATATCTACACTCCTGTTTTCATATATTTTTAAACTTGCATGTTACCATGTACTACTTTACATAAGCATTTTTGTCTCTCCATTTGTATTTTGTAGTAAGTTCATGACAGGTTGAGTACTGATAATTCTGAAGTATCATTGCACTTTGTCCATATTTTATTACTGTTTATTTAGTAACAGAATGTGACATGCATCATTGCGAAAGTTAAGTTTTGCCTTGTGAGCATATTCACAAGCATCACTACCATTTTCAGTGTATCTACATGTACATTTATGTTCACTAAATTTAATGATATGTGTACCTAAATAAGTCCGTAAAAACTTGGTTGAGAGTACTACTACTACAAAGTTAACTAGCTCTACGATGTTTTGTTTTTAATTTACTGTTATATTTCAAGAGGTTTAAAGGCACTGACTTTTAGGAATCTGAAAACATTTATTCCTTCCTCTTTTAAGTATTATTACACCCAAATGCTACACATTAGTTAAGCATGCTGTGGACCTTTAATGTCCTATATCTGCTGTGCTGCAATCACTCCCTCTAGTGATGTCATCGAGGCCACGCCCCCAACCCGGAAGTGACTTGAACGGATGTAAATGCAGCGGTTTTGCAAGCTTATATCTCCCTGCATAATTATTTTTCAGCTTTGAAAAGGAATATGCATTGGCTTTTGGAAATCTAAATTTTTTGAAAATAGACTGGACTTTCCCTTTAAATAAAGTAGGTGTTGCTTGGTAGAAAAACTGACGTACATGTCATTGTTGATATCATAATTGTTGTAGTGCTATTGTGATGAGTACACTTTTGTTTGATCTGATTGACCTTATCAAAAAATGTTATATTTAAATTCCTAATAAACCATTTTTAGTATAATCAACAGACTTCAATTGTGGGTAAAAATCCATAAAAAGTAGTACTTATTATTATCATTAATATAATATTGGTAATTATATTTAGTACTTTGTACATGTAATTACGCTGTTTTCTATTGTTCATGTACAAGGATAGAAACAACAACATACTGTATATAGTGAAAAATTTCATGGTTCTTTATATTATAATGATTGCATAATTATAGTTTGGATATTAGCAAATTTGTTAAGTCATTGAACATGCTCAGAGTAACGCAATATAGTTGATTTTATTTTGGTAAGTTTATCATTAATTTATTTGCCAATTTTTGAAGTTAAACTTTGCCAAATTTTCTTACTATAATATATTATATTGTATTTCATGCAGTTGTTCTTAATGCACAGATATAAGTACACTGGTATAAATTAATTTATGCAATGAAATCACTTACTTAAGGAACTGTTGACTGATAATGTGAAAAAGTTGTTTAATAGTGGTTTCAATGACCAAGTTGACTATGAAAGACAAGGAAAGAATAATTCAATGTGTAACCCTTCACAGTGTCATATCACATTTTTTGGCTGAACTGTCACTGTTTCGAGAAAGTATCTGGAAAAATGAATGCATAAAGAAGGCTTTTGCTAATTATTCTGATTTACTTTGGTCATTCTCTTGTATGTGTAACCAGAATATTCTGCTGACAAGTAGTATGTCAAAATAACAATATTTGCACTCTTTACATATAATATACTTTAGATAACCTGCGACAACTCTTTACTACAGTCAAATTCTCTTAAAAGGGAAGCAAAGCAAGACATGGGGAGGAGGCAGCATATATTTTCTTTGTTACATATATGGAAGTTTGCGAATGAGGTTAATGTATTTAACCCCAAAATATTATTTGGCTTGTATTTTGGCAGGTGTAGGTTCTCATATTGTCAAACTTAAGATTCTTTCTTTTTTCACTGAAGCAGATAGTGTTCCTCCTCATGGATATCAATCTGTGACCTTGAAATTCAAAAATAAAATTATATGTCCTGCTGCCTCTGCCTGTGCTAAAGAGCAAGCATTACCAACAATGCACAAGGAATACTCTGTCTTCAAGGAACACATGCATCTTCCTCTAATAACAATGCATGGAGGATTTGGATGTTTCTAATAATTAACTTTATTAATCTATTGGTACATGGTACTTTGATATTACTGTATGTTATTATGCAATGGACATTTTTTACATTGCTTGACTTTGCATCTAATCATTTCACCAATATTTAATTTTTGACATATGAAATGCAATACATTCATATAGATATCCACACCAAGACAGTCACTGTTGCTTAAAGGGGATAAACTTCACGAAGGTCATCATAGTCATTTTCTGATGGGATTATTTATTGCTGGTACATGTATCTGGTCTTCGTCATGTGTGTCTGGCAATGGTTCATCCAAATTAATGCCAAAGAAAGGGAGAGTTCTCTATTACAATAAAAATTATGTAAATCCTCAGGCTGTACATAAAATGGTTTTGATTTAACAACCTAAAATCATGATTTAAAAAAATGTGACATGGTCTGAGAAAATCGATCTTAACACAGAAAAAATGGAAAATTTTATTATTTAATCAAAGAATTGTTCTTACGAATCTCTATCGATTGGTGCTTGTTGTGCATCAATGCGACTTACCCATCTCGAGTTATAAGCCTTCGTATATTGTTGTTCCAAGCAGAAAGAAGTTAGTCTTGCGCAGCCACACAATTCTGAAGCCTACAGTCATTTGGATGGATGGCGGGAATTGGGAAAGGGTCTGGTAGATTGACTTGGATCCACTTGTTCAATGGATAACTGTGAGCTGGTTGGTGAAAATTAATCGTCAGAATTTGACTATCATGAATAATAATAATAGTTAAATTATATTAATAATAGTGTATTGATAGTTTGATGGCTACTATTTTTGAAGTTGGCACTTATCTGGGCTTTCTTTTGAAAGAGAAACAGTTAGAAGCAATCAATGTCTTTGTCAGTGGGAAAGATGTATTCGTCTCTTTACCAACGGGCTATGGGAAGTCCATTAACTAAGCTTCATTACCATTAGTGTTAGATATAGTAAAAGGTAAGCAGGCAATACTTTCTTATTGTGATTATTAGTGTATCTTTAAGGGAAGAGAGGTTCAATAGTTGTTTGTGAGTCCACTTACCTCATTGATGATGGACCAGAGAGCCAAATTTACACCAATGGGGTACTGAAACAGAATTTGTTGGAGAAGAAAAACATGATGATGATGCCATAAAAAGAGGGAAAGTGCAGCTTGTATTTATCAGTCCTGAAAGTATAATGACTTATGTGCAATTAAGGAATATGCCACTATCCAACACTTACGAGAAAAGTTTGTTAGCATTAGTAGTTGATGAGGCACATTGTGTTAAGACCTGGTAAATACTTGTAGTTACTGTGCATGGATTTCATTTACTAATTTATATTTTTTGTATAGGAGTAATGACTTCTGAATTGCCTATTCTCACCTTGGAGAGATCAGAAGTTTGATCAGTGACAACGTTAATGTGTTGGCACTCACTGCTACCGCTACCAAGGAAACATGTAAATCAGTATGCTCACGTTTGTCTCTGTGTGATTCAGTAATTGTGGGATGCTCATCATATCGAGCAAACATTACTTACATTGTAAAACCAGTGCCAAAAATGAATGTTTTTTTGTTAGCGTATTGCTAGAGACATTAAGAGAATGGGTATCGACGATAACAAGACTGTACAGATCTCTATGATCAACTTTTTTTCTACTTGGGTGTAAACATTACATGTCCTGGTTATACTGTTTTGGTAAAACATACTGTCAATATTTTTACCAGAGCATGCACAGAAACTAATAAGAAAAAGGTTATTAATCACTTCTGCAATATTAAAGCCAAGTTACGTGTAGTGATAGCTACAATGGCTTTTTGCATGGGCATTGATTGCCCAGACAACCAAGTAGTGTATCACTAGGGTCCACATGTTGCCTGGAAAATAATGCTCAGGAGACTGGAAAAGCTGGATGAGATGGCCAGTCCTCTAAAGCAATTTTGCCTCACAAAACAATTAACAAGTTTGTAGCTGATGATGTCAGGACGAATCTCAAACAATTAGAAACTACAAACAAACAATTAAACAATTACAAACAAATCTCAATGTCGACTAACGTTGCTGTATAATCAATTCTATTTGAGGCAGAAATCAAAGATGCTGAAAATTGTTGTGATACAATAGGACGATTTATATTTGCAACTGCTAATATTCGCGAATTCTTCCCGCCTCTAGCAATTGCCATAGCAACTGGATGCTATTTTAATTGAAAACAGTGCAGTATTGAAGTACAGCAACAGGCTGCAGTGTTTTTGAGTTGTTATTCTTGCTGTTACTAATCCTTGGACTCTTTGAAGCTGCATTAGCCAGTTCTTTTAGAATGACTCTACTCACTCTCCCTTGCTGTGTGTTGGGACTCTCCACCCATTCTAGTTAGTGTTTATTGACTTGGGTGTAGTTTATAATCATGACCAACCGACCAGCACTAATTTTGCAGCAAAGAGCTCAAAGGTAGCTGTCAATCTATTCAAAAAGATAGCGGATAGAGAACTGGAGTCTGGATGGCTTTACTAAAACTGCTAGAGAATAGATGATTAGCTGCTGAACACGGTAATTGTATAAACACTTGGTCAATTGTCATAGCAAATATCAATTGGCTTCCATAGTATTTAATTGAACTTCTTTATTAGTTTTTATTGTAGCGAATATTAGCAGTTGCTAATATAAATCGTCCTACGGTATTTGTTTCAATGATATCAATTGAGTGTAGCATAGTGACATTACACAAATAATTTACATGCATTCTAAATGATTTGTTTTACAATCAATTTAAACAAAAGAATTTAGAATTAAACTTAATAGAATATTGCAGAAGGAATGACATTGTCAACAATCCATTCAGTCACACTGTCATAATCAGTTTTGTCAAGCAAGCAATTTGTCAATGAAAATTTCTTGTATGATCTATTTCTTTGGTTACAAATATGTGACATTCAGTCAGCTGATCAAGCACTCGCTTAAAATCTTTATCATGAGACGGAGTTGCGTGCTTTGTGGAATCTGCACTGACACCTAAAGATTTATTAAAAGCCCAACATATATTGTCAACTATACCAATTGCTTTTGCTGCTCTCTGTATTGTTGATGGTTTCACGTTAGATCAAAGATGCCTTGTCTTCTTTAAATGATAGTTTAAATGTTCTAAGTACAAATCACAAGGTATATTACAACCTTGTCTGCCCTGGTATTTACAAATTGTCCAGTAATGACTTGAGCTGTGACTATTTTTGAAGCCATAAAATGAACTTTGATGAGAAATTTTGTTGCCTCTTTTACATATTTTCTATGCCGTTTTTTTGAAAAACTTTCAAATGTCAATAATTCTATGACCATCTCCTTCTTGTACAGCATCATAATAATTAGCCCAAATCAAACCAAGTGTAATTACTTCGCATCCATAACTGAGTACTCCATCTACATGAACATTATTATTTGTCTCTAGACACACATGCTTTTCAATGATCGACTTTGCTACATCCTCAACAGTACAGTCATCACTTAGTACCTGATTTTCAGCAACTGAAACAATGTGTGCTTCAAAAATTAGTCTGAAAAAATTTTCTGCAGCTTGCATTTTTTTTGTCGGTCCTGTGGTACCGATGTCTGATTAATAAAAATTTTCAACTGTGCCAGTGTCACTTTATCTACAGTCGAATTCACTTCATACAATCTGGTCCGTATCACTTTAAAATGCAAAACGTACACTTATCTTAGTAACTTGACTAAGTACCAACGTACTTTCATCAATGTTAATCCAGCATGCCAATCCTCTAACACTGGTAAGAAACCCTGTAATTGATTTTCCACATCATCATGCCCACAACGAATGTTTATTGCTCCTCGAGCACGTGCAACTGTAAGCTGATCACCTCCAAACACAGTAGTCCATGTGTCTAATCTGCGTGTTCGTGTGACTCAGAACTGGGTAATTCAAATTTCTGATTCTTCCTAATTTGGGAACGTAACTACAGTGCCTCTCCAATATTTTACACATCTCATCAACTTTATTTTCATTATATAAGTCAATACCTAGTGATACCTACATGGTATATGAGTGTAATGTTTAATATGGTTACATATTTTGTAAAACTAACCATCTCAGATTTCATTTTCATTTCTTGTGAGTATTGGTGAGGTAAGAGCCATGTTACAGTTGGTGCAGCCAATTTAAACTGATTGATATCAGTAACTAATATTCTAATAACAGAATTTTAAACTGTGATTTGCCTTAAACATTGATTTACTTTGATATCAAAGTGACAAAAGTATCCGTTAATTGTTGACTATCATTGTCTGATGGTAACAACTGACATTCATCAATTTCTCCTGATGGAGGTGATTCAAACAGGCTGCCTAGATCCACTCTGTCCTTTACAGCAAAAGAAATGATGAGACATGGTAGAGTCGTCTATTCTCTGAAAAGTACGTCTAAAGTTTACATCAGTGTTATCTTTTACAATCTTAAACCCACTCCACTCACTACAGTCATTTATTAGAAATGAATCTGTTAAGACAAATAATTTAAAATTTTGTTGCATGTCATGTTACCATTGTCATTTATTGTCAGATCTGGTATCATAATGTCTTCATTTTCAGCTTCATTATCCATACCTAAATTATATATGAAATACAATTTGCCATATAATTGTCAAACCCACCACCATCCTCATCCTCAATGTCATCCGCAAACACAACATCATTCTCATTATCAATGTCCTCATTATTCACTTCGGTTACATCGTTATTCATTTCATAAAAGACTCTTCATTACTGCATGCCTTTTCTTCCTCGCTTTTGCCACAACATTCAGCATCACTCCTGTACAGAATTGTATATCACATTATTGCACTCATCATGTTACTGAACATCTTCCTCATTCTCAAAGACATCATCATGAGCCTCATCCATACAGCTACAATCATTCGAAACAACACCTTCACTACTGCCAGAATTATCTATTTCTGATATTAAAATTATTACACAAGTAAATTTCCTTACCATTTATTTCAAAATCTCTATCATCAGTAAAACTGTGTGGCATCTCTTCAAAATTGGGCAGATGAGTACAACAACTTCCTGTTTTCTGTGGAAATAATAAATATTACTTATAGTATAGTGCAAAAAAAGCTAAGTAGAGCGAAGTACCACCGCAGTACTGTCAGCAAACTTTGCTCTAACAGCGGGAGTATATACATGCACGCATTCTAGCCTTCTACTGTGTGCTGCAGTTGCTGCTCTACTGTGCCGTGTGGTTGCAGTGTGACTAAGTACCCTCGCGCTGCACCCGACCGAAGCGACCAAGGATGGTGAAGCGCGTTCTACCTTCTAGGCCTGTAAACTCACATGAGAGGACACAAGATCACCAAAGGACAGCGTGATTTTGTCACAGCGCCAAGAATCAGGAGACAAGAATGGTGTCTAGCACATAGAAAAAGCAGAAAATATTGTAAGAAGGCTTATTTTATTGGTGTTTCATTGCTAATAGAAACTCTATTATTATTAAAATCATTATTATATATAATTAATTGTAAAAGACATCAGTTGTAGGATATAAATCAACAACTATCGTTGAATTGTTAACAGAAGGGCTTGATGTAAAAGTCAGTGCATGATATAGATTGTTAAAGAAGTATGTAGAAACTTGCAGCATAACCCATCGTCCAGGTTTGTGAATTGGGATAGTTGTGAAGTGTTGATTGATTGTGTTTACTTTGATATTATTATAATTATTCTACTGCCATTAAAAAACAAAATTTAAAATAACTGATACTGATACATTAACAGACATTTTCATGCAGGTTCAGGACGTCGATCTAAAATTACACGAGCTGTATTACATATTGTTGAAGATCAAATGCGTACTGATGACGAAACAACAGCAATCCAGTTACACAAAATCCTGGTGGATCAAGAGCACCCATTATCATTGAAGACTATACTAGCTTCTCGAGAAAGGCTTGGCTGGACTTTTCGAGGAAGTGCCTGGACTTTTTAAGGCAGTGCCTATTGCCAGTTTATGCAAGAGGCAAATAAGCAGAAACACTTGGACTGATCGCTAAAATGAGCAATGGATTTGAGGACATACTATGGACAGATGAATCGAGTTTTCAAATGGAATGCCATAGGAGATATTGCTACTGGAAGAATGGAGAAAAGCTAAACCTAAACCCAGGTCAGCCATAATTATACTGCTTGGTTGTTATAATATTATGCATAAT
>NW_003546482.1:25539-32341 GCF_000090795.2 Amphimedon queenslandica | reverse complement strand
ATAGTTTTAACCTCACACTTTCAGTCTACACGAAGGCCCTACACAATTGTGAACGGGTCCTTTATGGCTTCACTTCCTGATACGTCACTGATAAAATGATATTCATTGCCAATGGCTTATGAATATAATTAAAATCATTCAAAATTTGAACCACGTGTAGCTGATAAGCTGATAATTAGGCAATTTTTGAAAAACATAGCAACTTTGAGGGAAAATTTACCTGAATAAAATAAGACCCAGCAACTGAGGAGTCTCACAATGTATTAAGCAAAGGTAAGTACAGTACCAGACACTTGGCAAAGGCCTTGCACTGATTTGCACAAAAATCAAAGTTGCTTTGTGGCTAAAAAGTGAAGATGGTGGCTGCGCAAGTAGAAGTGTATCTCCTAAACAGAAGCACAGATGCAGCTCATTCTTAATAATAGCAGGAGAGTTGGTTCTATCTGTATATGGTAAAATAAAGAGAACAGCTCTTGTATCTAAAGGATTTTAGGTCGCCTAATTGTGGCCAAGTTTACGGCACTTTTTCTACAATTCTATATGCTCCATTAAGATTGAAACTAGCAGGACATGTAGACTATACCTTCCTAAGTCTATGGAAAGACTTTAGAGGTTCCAGGTAGTCTGTGAATGATTTGCACAAAAATCAAAGTCAAACAATTTTTATTAAACAAATAATTTTCACGATGGCATATCTTTGCTTAAACTTCGCACAAGAGATCAAAACTTGTTTCTTTACAACAAGCAACTTCTCTTTTAATGATGCTAGTTACAGCACTGTTTAAGTGTCTATGTAAGAGAAATAAGTGGGTATCCATTACAGCATGAGTGAAACCATATGATTTCCTGCACTTCCGGTGTTCAGAGAAGTGTAGGGCCTTTGTGTAGTCTGTTTACACAAAATTGGGTAAAGACCCTATTAAATATGAAATCTGCATTGTACAAGAACAGAGTATTAAATAAGAAATCTGCATTGTACAAGAACAGAGTACAGCCTGTTAAATGTAGATTTTCCATGTAGCACAAAAATGACAATGTACAAACCACAATATTACAAATGCGTGTAAATGAAGACAAAGGCAAGCTATGCAGTAATTAAAACAAAAGATTCTTCTTAATTAAACATAAGCCATGTAATGAAACAAAGTATGTACAGCACAGCTTTTCACAAATCAGATTACTCTGCATTTCCCAACTATACTCCCATACAAGAGCGTAGGGAGAAAAAAAGGAAGGGGTAGGCTATTAGCAAAAAAGGGGACGCGAAGCGCACCGCAATTTGACCACGCCCACTTTTACGGCCGCAAAATGGGCCTGTTCTCGCAATATGGAGATTCATTTACTCTAATATCTATGGTTCTATTAACTGCTTCACACTCAGACTCAGATGAGGACTCAGGCAAGACTCAAGGTAGCAGCACGATCAACAAAATCATCATTCACAAGATCATCATCTTCAATCTCCTCATGCTCATCTTCAGTACAAATAGTCTATATGGCTGTGGTTGACTACTAATATACTCAACTAAAAATTGCATAAAAATTCACAAAGCTTTTGTTTTTTTGCAGCTGGCATTGTAATGGCTTCGCTTAAAGTTAAATTTTTATAATTTTATTAAGCTAGCTAATTAATTAAGTTAATTATGTAAAGACTCCACCTTAATAAATTATAGTAATTGTCCTAAAATGGCTGTTTTTCTTTTCTTTCTCCTGTCTCTGTTTGCCTGTGTCAAAAGTGACTGAGTGAGTAACTGCCAGTTGAGACAGCTACCCTAAACTTCTATAATCTTTGGTCATAAGTGACTTAAGGCAGAAACTCAATATAGGTAAACTACTAAACTTCAATTCTGACTTCTGAACTTCAGGGTAGGCTATAGCCTACCCTAGCCTTATGCTAGCTACGCCCTTGCTCCCATACAATGTAGAAACCAAGGCAGCACTAAAAAAGCATAGGTAAAAAGCTACATGTATTACAGTTAATAAATACATGGAGTGAAATGAGACTTAGTATAAAGTATAGTTTATCAAATGAGATGTACAAATATTAACAAATGGGAATAATATGTTTACATGCCCCTACCGTCACTTTCTCTACCTGCACATTTAAACTATAAGAGCTAATACGTATACACACATGTACTTGTAGTGTAAGTAATACAAGTGTGTGTACTTTGTTATAAATTTACATTGTGGCCATAACATAACAAATATAAATCTGCTAAACCTTAATTTGTCCTCTTCCTCTCTCTTTCTCTCGACTATATTCTCACTCTGTCCTATTATAGTGATCATAATTATTGTACACTTAGTATTATTGACATTATACTTTTAATAAATTCATACAATTCATTGGATTTAGGACGCTTCTCCATTCTATACTCCAGACATCTATCCGTAATAGATGACTAACCTGGTAAGGTCAATTTCTTGATATTGATTATAGACATAATGATTCTGCAAAAGAGTACACATCTGATGATGAAGATTGTTTTTTAAGACCGTCCCTCACATCTGGCACAATCTGATGATTTTTCTTGTATATATCTTTTTTTATTGAGGGCAAATGATATAGCGTAGCATTTTCTTCAAAGCATGCTTTGCCAATATCTATAATGCGACTCTATGGTTTCTCCACATTTAACCAGAGCAATATTATCACTTTTAAGTCATTATGTAAAATCACACCATTTCAATGATTATGTAGATACAGCAAATCTCTTGCTATTCCTAGTAACAGTATTTTCCAGGAAAGAGTAACATCTTTATCAAGCATTGAGTGAACAGTGTATGAGGTTCAATCTATATTACGGAATGCTTTCAGTAAATTTTTATACCAATTAGATGTAAAAAAAAGTCCAAAAAGGAAGGAAATATTTTGATGGCGACATTGAGACAACATGTATGCCTCATTGTTATATGAAGAGCTATATAATACATCTTTCCTGAAAACTTTAACACAGACAGACTGAGGACCAGCTGATCCATAGTAGCATTTTCCAAAAACCCCTCTCCCCAGTACCTTTGCCTCATCAATAAAAATCTCTTCTTCATGAAAACAATGAATATCATTTAGAGCACTTAGAGGTATCACTTCACATCGAGTCACTAATGGACTTGTCCTGAGTCTGCCCACCAAATGCTGTGATGTGTTTGACAAGGTGCCAGAAAAAACAAAACCTTTAGGCACAATAGACATTTGGAGTGTCCTAAATATGAGTCATGATAAAGACTGAAATTTAGAAATAAGAATCTTTCAAAATTCATTTATTAATATGTATATATATATATATATATATATATCATAATTATGACATCATCCTTTGATGTGGTCGGGTATATATTTTTGTATATATACCTGCCATTCAGAAATGCTGTCATTATTATGAAATATATCTTATATAACATACTAGAACTGGTCATTATACAAATCATATAGACCTTTGGTGGGTGTCCTTGGATGTGATATAGCCCTTGGGCTATCTCACATCCTTTGACACCGACCTCAGGTCTATATTTTTGTTTATAGACCTGTTTAGTATGATATATATTATACATATATGTCGCTGTGACAAACCTTTTCAGTGCTGTGTTCCTTCTGGCCAATCTTAAGGACTCCAGTCTAATATCTTCCCTCTCAGCTTTCAGCAATTCAAGTTAATGTTTCAGCCTCTCTTTTCTGCCCTTTCCTCGTTTGGAGCGCTTGGAAATAGTAGTAGCATTAGAGTTCATCGCGGTATCTCTTCTTCAATAGACAGACACGTAAAAACATTAAATGGGAGTGGCTGAAATAATGGGGCATGGCATAAAATATTTGCAATTATAATTTTTTTAATTTTCAACAAAAGCTAATAATTATAGCTAGTAGTTTAGTTACTGTTTATCAATTATTATTTAGTACGGTTAAAGCTTATGGTTTCTTAGATCTTAATGAAGAAGTAATGGCATTGATGCACTTAGTCCTTACTGCTTCCAACTATTCTTCAGATGAGTAAAATAGAGTCTTTCTAGGTTAGAATTTTATACTAACAGTTATGATTATTTTTGTGCATGATTATATGCAAGTATGATTAATTATTTTTTGGAGTGCTACATGCATGTGTGCTTTGCTCAGCCTCAGAAACTTCAGACTTTGTCCTCCTTTTTTTCATAAGAGGTGGCTCAAGTGATGTGTTGGCAGGCATTAACTGAAGGTGATGGGCCTGAAGTACGAGTCTCTGGACTCAGTCCTTCACATTATTATATGATCTTTCAGTAGCATTGAAGTGGGCATGGAGGGACTCCACACCTTGTTCCCCCATCATCCCACATTCAACTCGCCGTTTGTTTACCCATGTCTAGACATGGTCCTCCAACATGTGGTTTTGGTATAAATGTGGCATCAGGGAATGTTGTCCGGTAGTATTCCACAAACAGGTCAATGTGAAGACCTATTAATAATTTTAATTATTACATATATGTTTTATATAGAATGTGTTTTGACCTAAGTGGTAATTTGACTGTCTGACAACAGTGATGATGAATCATATAATTCATTACACTTATGAAACAGTGAAAAAGCTTTTAAAAACTTCTGAGATACACTTTGGAAATCAAATCCTGGCTAGATTGATGTTTTATGACAGTATCCACTACACTTGAGCATAATGTTTCCACGTTATTGGGCTAAAATGAGATTACGATGACAATAATATGTCAAATTTACTTTCAATGTTTGATGTATGTGATTTCCAATGAGTGATCCCCCATGATATGTTTGACGTTCTACGTTAAAAGAAGCCAGAGCACTGTCAAATGCTTAACACAAGGATCGTCTTCTTTGCTGAAACCCTTGATGGTTACTTTTTTTTCTGACTCAGTAAAGATTCCTAAAAGTTTCACAGTAAATAAACTCATTTTATTCTATTTATTAAATTACTAAATCTGCCAATCGTCTGTTATTATCATTGATGATGGAAGTTATAGATTGTATTTGAGAATGTTTTTGAGATTGGGCTTGAGATTCAACAGGTAAAGTAAATAGCAGTTGTATAAGGGATTGCTGGGTTTGAGTTCTTTCTGATAAAACATGAGCCTTCTCTTCTTCTACACTTGATTTTGCTAGTCTAGCACTGTATATTCATGGAAAGAAGAGGAAACTCATTTGGTGATATGCTGATATTTTGTGATCATTAGGAGATCCAATTCATGGCAATCATTTTCAAGGAGATTAAACAGTCGTTGGAAAATACCAAGAGTAATATGTAATCCAGGTGGACATACCTATAAGTACATTATTCTTAGTAACCACAGCTATTACAGTATTACTTGTGTCAGGCTAATATTGAAGAATCTCTTTCCTATTACATTGTTGTGAAATATGGCTTTTTTCAACTTTCCTCCATTGTTCATGAATTCTTTGTAGTTCTAGCACGAAGAATCTAGTGTCTTAATGTCACTGTATTGTGCTACAAGTGGAATACTTAATTGGTCCCGTAATATAGAACACCAAGCAGTAGTGACGACCTCATTTTCGAAAGGTAAAACTTTATAATTATATGCATGTACATGTACATGTACATGCTCCCGATAACCCATACATGTCGCACAAGAATTCATAATCACCTGACATAAATACTCTGACAGTGCAACCTCTACATAATTGACAAAAAAATTGACAATAATAATTACTTCTTTAATGTACCTCCAACAGGAATTTTGTCAATGGTCTATTTGATCATGGTGCCTGTTCAAAGCGATGTGATGATTTGAAGAGCAGTCAGGTGCCTCCAACACAACAAACACACAACTATTGCGTACAGAGTTGGGTTTGTCGATGTTTATCATCTGGATTGAGGTTTTAAATGAGGAACCACCTTTATCTTCTATCTTCACCCAGATCTCATTATCAGGAATGACACCATTATGCCAGGTTTACTGATTTAATCTACATGTACAGTACATGTATCTACATTTAAATGAAATTTAATTCATAATACCTACCTCTGTTTCTCTTCAAGCAGATGAATTAGCTTTGACTGCAAGTCATTGACATACGATATTGGAGCTGGACGTGATTCGTAACCACCGTATTTCAAATTAAATGCAAATGGTACGGACTCTCCTTCAACTGGTAGCTCTGACAAATGGCTTTTTTCATTTGGGATTTCTGCTTACCCTCACTAGCCATATTGGCTCCCCAAGACTTCATCCATCTAGAGCATAAAGATTTATCACAATTCATTATTCAGTAAGTATACATGTAGTTCTACTTCTTTATTATATAAACGTATACCTCTTCATTACTCTTAGCTTTCTGGCTAATCCTTGTTCAGGAGGGATAGTAAGAAAAACCCTGCCTCTTTCAATAGCTTGTCCAGCTGTTCTGATGGTAACATCTTTAGCACCGACATGATCTGGCATCTGTCATCTCCCAAGCTAAACTGATGTCTCATCTTAGATATCTCTTCGCTTGCTTAGTTCTGGAAGATGATTGACTGGATGAGACTGTTGGACTTGAGACTTTCACTCGATTTATAGCCTATTTGGATAATTTATTCTTATTACACTTAAATCATTATACTTACAGCTCCTTTTCGTTGTGGGAAAATAGTACCATCACCCTATTGATGCAACAGATGTGAAACGAGACAGGTAGCTGCCTTTCTCTCAAGAATGGTTGGTTCAGCTTCTAGTGGCTGTTGAATGAGGTCTTTCAAAGTAGCTTTTGCATGACTAATAGATTGGTGAGTGCTACAACTACAATCATCATTCATTGAAGCTAATCTAACTATTCTATGACATCAGTCGCATTGTATGGACTGAT
>NW_003546482.1:20078-25529 GCF_000090795.2 Amphimedon queenslandica | reverse complement strand
CTGCCTTACACATAATACAGTGCACATCTTCATACTGAACATCATATACCTTGGTGACTTTTATTGATGGTATCGGACTGGCCACAGATCTTATATGCTGTTTGATCGCAGATGGACGACCACCATAAGCTTTTTTTTGGTCTTCTTCTCTTCACCGTCATACATGTGCTGCATTGATCACTGTGTGGCAGCCATTTGTTTAGCTTCCTTTTAATAGGCTCACCTGGATGTTTTGATGTCATAGTTTTTGCCATAATATAGCAGCTGTTACAGAAAAACTTAGGGTGAATTAAAGGATGATCTCCTGATACATCAATACCATACAATTTAATGACATCCTGGTACTTAGTGACCTTGGATTTGGTACCTTTTTTACCTGTTACAACATATACGACACTGCTCTTCAATGATTTTTGCATGTTTACTGTGATAAAAATTTTTAAAATAGTGGTAAATTTTAAAAATTTATTTTTAAAGCTAAAAAATTCTAACTAAAATGATTTTTAATGTTGTTAATAAGCAATCTTTACTCTATATTAACCATTATTGTGTGTACATGATAAAATTATCTCAGCTGGAGAAATCTTGAATGAATAGGCCTCTTGAAAGTCACCTCTATCAACACTTTGTACAGCTGGTGCGCAGTAAGTACACAGAAGCACTACTTGTGCGCAGATTGCTGGCTTTGCTTATATTGAGATTAAAGTACTAGTGTATTGTGTGAATTGTTGTGTGGGTTTATTTATCAATACACTTAATCCTTTTATATATGCCTGTGGACAGCAAGTGGTTTCTAATCAGTATGCAGCAAAACCGTAAATCTAAATTATGGCTCTAATATATTGATTGGATGTGAAATTTAAACACCCGTGTTGAGAACAAAGGTAGCCTATTAAGTGCTTACAAAGCAGACTGTATTGTTTCCTTCTATTTCTACTTGTTAGGACATAGTGCCACAAACCCAGAAAAACAAAGACAAAACATTTAAAACCCTTTCTTAAATACATTCTAAAGAGATAATATTTATTGTGATAAATTTTCAAGATATTTGTGGGTGAAGAATATTGTGAATGATCCCTGAACATTATAAAAGACTTAAAAATACATCAGGTATTTTGTCTTTATTCCTTGTAGAACAGTATATCATGTGGTAAGAGTTTGTGTCTACACTACCTTAGTAATGTATTGCTTGATGTGTTAGGACTATCTAATTGTATACAAAAGATCATTTTGTGTATTGTGTACTTATTATGACTATAACTTACCTTAATAGTATAGCATAGTGCATACAGTTGTATTGCTAGATGTGTTTGTAATATCTAATTGTAAATAAAAGATTGTAATGTGTTTTATATACTTATAATTAGTATAATTCACTATAGTAGTGTAGCATAGTGTCCTTTACTGTTATACAGCTGTATACTTGTTGTGTTGGAAGTATTTAATGCTATACAAACTATTGTAATGTGTATTGTGTATTTATTATTTGTATAATTTACCTTAGTAGTGTAGCATTGTGTCCTTTACTGTTATGCAGATGTATTACTTTACGTGTTAGGAGTATCTAATTCTAAACCAAAGATCGTAATGTGTATAGTGTAGTTATTATTAGTATAGTATAGTAAAGTGAATAAAAAAAATTCTATTAAATGACAAAAAGTAGGGTTGTCAAAAAACAAAAGAAACAAGGTGGTTGAGTTCAACCATAATAATAATAATTATAAACGTTAATTAATAAAAAAATAATTCATAAAAAATAGTACAAAGATTTCAAACCATACTTTGCAGAGTTTTATGAAGCAGTATTGTTTCCTTGAAAATGACAAATTTTAATGGAAGATTCTTTCATTAAAATTTATGATTTTAAAGGAAACAATACAAAAAAATTGATAACCAAACTGCTTAGTTTCAACCTACACAACTGTGGCAAGTCCAATTGCAACTCTTATACATTTATTTTTTAGATATTGTACTGAATCGCAAACATTAAAGAATGCAATAGCCAAATAATTATCTATAATTTAGATGTTTTAATTGTCATGACAATAATCTATTCAATCAATACTAGCTGAAAAGTTTTATTTATATTTAACTATAATTAATTTACATCATAGAAATGTAGTTGAGCAATCAATAGGTACAAAGGCATAATTATTATTATAATTCTATTTCTGCCTATTATCATTTTCTGCAAAGTAGGGTTTGAAATCTTTGTACTATTTTTATGAATTATTATTTTTCATTAATTAACGTTTCTAATTATTAATTGAACTCTTTATTATTATGGTTGAACTCAACCCCCTTGTTTCTTTCATTTTTTGAAAACCCTACTTTGTCTCATGTAATAGAAATTTGTGACAATAATTGACAAAAGGGCCCTTATGGCGGATTTTAAAATTGATCTTAATAATGGCAAATATCAACCTGTGAGAGCTTTGTTAGACAATCATTGTTTCTAAAAGTTTCATGGTAACTTTTTGCATCCTGTCGAGTAATTTTATGATAAATGGGGCTCAGGAAATTGGATTTTTTAGGCTAGAAAGACAAATTTCACTACCCGCCATAAGGTACCTTTTGTCAATTATGGTCACATTTATTTCTTTACTTGTTTCCATACTTTTTATTAAATTTTATTAATAAAGAATCCTTTTCATTAAAATAATTAATAATTAATTTATAAATTTATTTAATTTTTTGAATTTTTGAATCATTAATTATAGCCTAGCTCGTAATTTTCATCATTATTACTTAAGTAATAATCCTTTTTATTAATAATTACAATTTTTGCCTTATTCATTGCTGGAAGAAAAGAATTTTGAAATAAAAACTATAAAAAGACCTATCGCATTTTAAAAACATTTTTTATACAATTACTTTTTATTAATTTTTTTAGTTTTTGAATCATTAATTACATTCATAGCCTAGCTAATAATTTTCACCATTATTGACCATTACTAAGATCTCTTTCCCGTTCTGAAACTATTTAAGTTTACATTCTGATTCAATTTCAGTTGCCGTTTTGCTCTTAAGTTAACTACTACTACTTTCTTACTTTAAAGAAGCACTGAAGTCAGTTCAGTTACAAATTAAATTAGCTATCAATATATCGTCTTTTTTGGTAGCATACTTTATAATTGATGATGCTGGTGAAGTTCATCTGCCACCACCAGTAGTTGGAGATGGAAGGCCTCCACCACCACCTCCAGCACTCCCGATCCCAGTCCAAAGAGCTGGAGGCCCGCCCATGCTCGCTCCTGGAGTGGCACCGGTCTCCTTCCTGGAGGAGCAATGGTGCTCCCTCCTGGAGGTGCACCGGTGCTTCCTCATGGAGGAGCCCCTCCTGCCGCAGGACTGCCTTTGCTTCAACAGCAAAGGCAGCAGATAATAGCCCAGCTGAGGGCTGTGAATAGACAGATTGTAAGTCTTTACTGTGATGTACTTAATATTGTCTTTATATTCCGTAATAGTATGCCAATCTACCAAGGAGAGCTGGCAGGGGCAGGGGCCACAGGCCGAGGCCCAGAGGGACCGTAACAAAAAACTATAACTTTTATTAACTATGTACTTCATTATACTAATAGATGTTAAAAAATAATCAAACTGTGAATCAAAAAAACATCAGCGTTAAGGCAGGATGAAAATACATTAGTAATGCCAAGTGTTTGACAAGACATAAATGCTTATTCCCTTTAGTTTCTTTCAATATTTCTAGAAAAAAATTCACAGATTCGTAATGCATATTTAAAAAAATTAAATCTTACCTAACAATCATTATTATGGACATACTGATTACGTACATGAACATGCACAGTGCCGTCATTCATAATCTACAAAAATAACACATGAATACTTTCCAATGTGCAAACAATTGTTGTTTGTTAATGAGAACATGCATGCACATAATAATATTATTACAATAAATTAACAATCAGCAACGAAAGATGTACTGGCAAACAATAACTTCTAGTGACAGTACCTACTGTGGCCATGCTTACATGACATACCCATCAAACAAATATACATGTACATGTAACCTTGAATCATACCCAATAACAAAATACATAGGACACTTTGGAAACTCACAATATATAATCTTACTACTTATTCCATTCCTTAGACTACAGTAATGTAAAACCTATGCAGGCACCTGCTGCAGTGTGATACAACGACTCATCAAGGACCTACAATAAAACATTAAGTAATGAAATACATTTAGTTACAACAATCATAATCCAGAACTGCCTTTAATTATATTGCACATTCCAATATCAAGCAATGAAAATGTTGTTGAATCATCGAATCCTTTGCAGCTGTCATAACCTGTAAAGCATAGTAACATAAACACATCAAATGCAAACAATGTAAATACACGGGCTAATAATAACAATAGTACACAAACAGTAATGGTGAACGAACTCTATTACAAATCACATGGAACTTTTGTATTCCTTGTAACTCCATTATAGTACATATGTACTTACAACAAACTATAAAAGGATGAAATTCATGCATAATAATCATCAAACACTACAAGCACAATAAATGCATCATAATCCACTACATGTGCACTATACTAAACATATACATGTATATGCATAATATACCTTATGTTTGTCACAAACATACATTACAAACCACTAACAAAACACAGGTGCTCACATAGAGGACGTCCCCTTCAGCTGTTGAGTCTCATTCCAAGTCTGACCTTATTCTTTAACACCACATTGTAGTCCTAAGTATATCTGTATAACTTATGAATGTGACATACAAGTACTAACTAATAATGATAATGGTAGCATCTGCAATGTTTCTGATAGGATCATACATGTGCGTGTATTTTAGACATAATATTGCTTACTAATGCTAACTCAGTTAAGATACTTTCATGACCTCCTTCATATAAAATATCATTGTGTGCATAAAGTATTTCCAATGTGCAAACAATATTTTTTTATGAGAACATGCACATGTTACAACTATCATCCATAAAAGATGCGCAACATCAGCTGGCAAGCATTTATGATGCGCACAGCATTGATGGCAGCATCATTCAAATGCGCAACATCAGCCGGCAAGCATTAACTTAATAATGCGCGCAGCATTGATGGCAGCATTATGCGCAACATCAGCTGGCAAGCATTTAGATATATGAAATGCGCACAGCATTGATGGCAGCATTAACATGCATGATGATCATTATCATATGTTCAGAATTACTGCTTGAATAATACTAAATGTGAAGTAACAACTTTTAATGTTACTCAAAAATTTATCTTGTCATGACTTCAAATTTTTTCAGCAGAGCCCTGATCCATAAGCATCAGTTATTTGTAATAAACATGTAGTGCAAGCCACAAACAAGATCCAGATTTGATAATGACAGCTTCCTCCCTTCATAACCCTCTGTCCTATATAAATGATAGTCACACAAATTTGAATCAATGCTAAACT
>NW_003546482.1:17283-19117 GCF_000090795.2 Amphimedon queenslandica | reverse complement strand
CAAGGCTTATTTAGCATTATCATCACATATTTTACTCTTTTTGGGGTGATTAGACTTTTGTAAATCAGTACTCTTACGTTTAATGCTACTAACGGTACTGTTACTAGTACTTTGTACATGATGTACAGACACTTGGCATGCTTACTACAAGGTTCACCATCATCAATTATACCAGTCACTTGAATCTTTCTCTTATTTTCTTTACTTTTCTTGATTTGAGGTAAGTCATTCCGAAATTTACTTCTGAGGCAGTTAATTTCGTTAATGCACGGACTACTAACTTTAACAGAGAGAGGATCAAATGATAATAAATGTAATCCATTTAATGTACATACACGAGGCAATGCAACATAAGTTATACTATCCCCAAAAACATCAGTCAATAAATCAATAAATCAATAATGGCTGTATCTAGTCAGAGGCCCTGACATTTATGTATAATATGTATAGTAATAGCATAAGAAAGTATATGGGGAAACTGTTTGCTATGAATATACAAATTCTTAGATAGCATAAATCTAGATGCAACCCTTTCTATGTCACAAGGTACATCAATATGATCAAATTTGATTGATATACGTGTAGCATAAATACCCATTACTATACCAATGGCACCATAAACTAATCCTACAGTCACATCAATATTGCATCTTAACATTACTCTACAGCCTACTGCTAAAGACAATACAGTTTCTAAACCAGCTGTTTTGCTTGGTTGATCTTTTAGTTTCTCTAATTTTTTTTCTTGTTATTTGTCAAATTTTGCTGTGCTGCCACTTTCATCAACAACATCAACACATGCTATTTTCTCAATTTCTAGACTTTTTAACATTAATTCATTGATTTTTTGGCAGGCGTCTACCTTAGAAAATAGGCAAATTGGAGGATTCGTTTCTTCACTTTCCAATTCCTTATATTTGTCTTGTATTGAAACCTTATATACGCGACTCTTAAGCGTATCAATAGTTTCATCAGTTAAACAGCCATGCCTAACAGAATCAAGCATCTTAAAGAAAGTTTCGTCTCCTTTTTGTCGCTCATTGATTGTTTGTTCGTCATATTCTACTGTTTCTTTCCATATGTTAACTGCATTTGCTGCTCAAAGTCAAGTTTCTACTAACTTGTTGCTAATTTTATTAAACACTGGCCAACTATTAACTGGTGGCAATTGTAAGAGGTCACCTACAAATAAAATATTTTTAGATCCAAACCATTCATCAGTTCCAAATATATCTTGTAAGCGCATGTGTAAGTATGCTAGATTTAGATTGCATACCATAGATACCTCGTCTACTATTATAATTTTTAAATTTTTAAGTGTCATTTTTATTGTTTTCTGAGCTTCTTTGTTCAAAGCCCAATATCCAGCTGCCTTTCCCTCATGCTCTATTGGTAGTTGAAATAATCTATGTATTGTTTCTTCGCCTACCTTAAATGCAGCTATACCTGTTGGTGGTACTATAGCAAACATAATTTCACCACTGTTTGGATGCCACATGTCATCCACTAGGCATTTTATTGCCTCTATCAAAAACGACTTACCAGTTCCACCTACACCACTAATAAACATTCGTAGCGGTTTGATATTATCTAATCTAAGTAGTCTTGAAGACTCATTCTCTAAGAAGTCTTCACGTTCTTTTTGACTTATAAGATGACTCTTAATTTGATCAAAAATACTGTTTTGATCTACAATAAGCATTGCTTCTCTTTGCTCTAATGTTGAATTAGGTACATTTATTTGCATGTCAGCAATATCAGCTACTGCTTCCATTATTTCACCCAGTAATTGAGGCTCATCATCTTCCTTTTTATCAGGAAGTTCTTCAGTGAA
>NW_003546482.1:15652-17273 GCF_000090795.2 Amphimedon queenslandica | reverse complement strand
ATGTCTTTAAAGATCGAACCATTTTAGTTAAATATGAATAGTTTTTGATTTTTCTGCTACTCTTATGAGGCAAGTACACATTAATGTACTGTACGTTTACAGATTTCATGCATGAACTTTCACCTAGAAGTAGATCGCTAGCTTCATATAGTCCTACTTCTTTGGTTCGAAGTAATTTTTGTCTGATATTCCAAAGCCTGCGGTATATGTTGTCACAGCTGCTGACTTCAACCCATAAGTCCTGTGCGTGACTCTTTTTTGCTTTAATGACATATCCAGTTACATACTCTGTTAAGCAAAGACTCCTCTCTGCTATGTATTGCAAGTCCATATTTGCATGCCACAATTTCAACAGTAAAGGACTGTAGTCGTTGACTCGAATTTCTTTTCTACTTCGTTTGAGATAATACATTTTATTGCATGATTTCAAGATATCTTCAACATTATTGATGCAAATACTATCTCCTACTGGTCTAGGGAAATCAAATCAGCATCTAGATACATAGGTCTTGCCGACTTTAATATTTCGTTTCTAGTATTTGCTGCACTTGTGCATTTGGTATTTTGTTACCAAAAAATTTAAATCAGGTGACGTATTACTATCTGGTATATGACAGGTAATTCTATCTTGTATGAAGAACAGACTTCTTCTGGACGATCGATACCGACAACAGGAGCATCTTTAATCCATAGGAGGATGTGATAATGAGGCGCTCCATGCATTTGATATTCTTTTTTAACATAATATTGCTCTACTTTGCCTAGAACACCTGTAGTATCTTCATCAGAAAGCTCTGGAACCCAACACTCATCTATCTGGAACATTCTAGTTACATGTACTCTGTATGTTACTGTTAGTACTTTTCATTTTCTGTCTGTAGGTATCTAAACTATTCTAGAACTTTCTTGGTGTCTTTTTGTTGTGCATATAAGTGCTTGTGATTTAGTTACTGAGTCAGTTATTACTTAGTTATCAGTTATCATTGTTATTCGATTAACAAAAAGAAGTATATATACAACAGTTGGTGACGAGGAAAAAAGACAATGGCTAGTGATGGATCAATTAGAGAGTTTAACCCAGATAAAGAGACTTGGACTGCCTACACAGAAAGGTTGGAGGAATATTTCCTAGCCAATGATGTTCAGAGTGCGAAGAAGCTAAGAGCAATACTCCAAAGTGTTTGTGGTGCATCCACGTACCAATTAATCAAAGACTTAGTTGCTCCAAGAAGGCTTAACACAAAGTCATTTGACGAGATAGTTGAATTGGTACAAAGTCATCACCAACCATTACGATCCTTTATAGTGCAGCAATATAATTTCAACATGAGAAATCGAAAAGAGGGAAAATCAATTTCTGATTTCATAGCCAATTTGAAAAGGCTATCAGAACACTGCAGGTATGAAGGTATCCTGGAGGACATGCTACGAAATAGGCTTGTGTGTGTAGTGCGAGACAGAAAGATCCAGCAACGTCTACTTGCTGAGCCTGACTTCACGTTTAAGAAAGCTGTTAAAATATCCCTGGCAACAGAGACTGCCATTCGAGATTCTCAAGATCTCCAAGCAAACAAAATGTTAACTAAAAGCACTGACAACAAATCATTGCGAAGATCCAACA
>NW_003546482.1:5667-12014 GCF_000090795.2 Amphimedon queenslandica | reverse complement strand
TACAAGCTCGGGTTACTGAGTCATCTACTCCCACACAAACAGAGCCAGAGCCACTAGATATACCCTATTAACCTCATCCAGACACAGGTTCACATCCCATTCAGAGGAGGCACCACCACTTCCTGCACCACAAGGAACTGTAAGACGATCCACTAGGATTCACCACCTGCCAGAATGGTATGGACAACCGCTTCCAATCTAACGGTGGAGGAATGTAGTATCTTCATCAGAAAGCTCTGGAACTCAACACTCATCTATCTGGAACATTCTAGTTGCATGTACTCTGTATGTTACTGTTAGTACTTTTCATTTTCTGTCTGTAGGTATCTAAACTATTCTAGAACTTTCTTGGTGTATTTTTGTTGTGTATATAAGTGCTTGTGATTTCGTTATTGAGTCAGTTATTATTTAGTTATCAGTTATCATTGTTATTCAATTAACAAAAAGAAGTATAAATACAACAACACCTCTCTGGAGAATGACAGTTAAAGAAATCCTAAAATTTGTATGAAAATTGTCGCGATACTGAAATGGGGTCCTCAGTACATAGTCTAGAAATACTATATGATTGTGGTGCATTATTCACTTTTCTTAAATATTGTGCTATTTCAGCTGAATCGTATTCAGCACAACTTAATGTAAGGAAGAGCGTTGGTGAGCCATACTCAGCAATCATTGCTTTGACTTCACCTTTCACATGGAACCAAGATTGATTTGTGCCCTGTATTGGAGCCAACACGGTACTTAAATTGCCCTCAAATTCTTCATCTAACACATTCATTTTATGTAATATTTCAGCAGCAGTTTGACCAACATTGCCCCTTGATGTTTTTGATAAATTATATATGCCAGTTTTTAAGGCCTTGTTAATTTTTAATCCGTAATAGTGCAAACAATATCAATGATTTCTACAAAATCCGGAATCTTTGTTTAAAAGTCTTGATTTGATGTATTCACTAAATGATAAAGTCTGTGCTGGATAGGTTTGTCTGGGATGATGCTCTTCATATTGTCCAATAGGAAATAAAGAACGAAAGCATAACAAATCAAGATGCTCTTGCCTATTGTTTATAGGCGCTTCTTTTACATTCATTAATTTATATTGACTGATATCAGAACCCGTTACAATTTTACTATCAAGATTTCTAATGGGGTATGCTGAAAGGCCTTCTAAATCTTGATCATTTGCTTTTTCAAGCATTTTACAAGAAGTATTGCAAACTACTTGTATAACATTGATCGTCTACATTTCTATAAAGCCAATTTATTTCTTTTAATTTTCTTAGTGCTGCTTTTATTTTATTCACATCAACTAGGCTACGCCAGACATTATTTGATTTAGTAGGCTGTCCATTAATAATAATATAAAGTTCTGGATTAGGCAAATGATTAGAATCAATACCTATCTCATTTAAAGTTTCCATGGTTTTTTCCAATGGTGGGGGTAAATAAAACATTGCACCGTGCAGAGCCTTCAAAGAATTATATGTAGGCACTTTTAAGGTGTGTGTGCCTAGCCTAACAATTGTCTGAAAACATTTGGCACTCTGTATTAACTGGCAACTCAAAGGATCCAAATTTTCCAATTCTTTGGGTATTGGCTCACACTGTAACCCATTGAGCACACAACGTGCTGGAACTCCATTTTTCCTAGTAATAGGTTTACAATAATTACAAATATACATAACTTTATTTAATTCTGTAGGATCATTCTCTGTAATGTAATCTAATAGGATATTACAAACATCGCTATCTAAATTTTTAGCTTCAGTGACAGATTTTTTTCTTAAAAGCCTCTCACAGCTAAAACATGCATTGACTGCCTCATCAGACAAAGCTTTATTAAATTCATCAATAGCATCTGAATACTGAAAATAAAGTGCAGTATCTAAGTTTGGTATTCTAAATGGGTCATCTTCTTCGCCATCATTTATAGCGTAATACACATTATCAAATTCAGTCTCATCGGCTTCATTAATTTTTAAATCTATCAATTGTGCTATGTCACCATCAGCAAGGGAAAAATCAATAATATCTACTGTTAAATGGGCATTTCTAGCAACATAAAAGTGTTTTAAACGGCGTCTTAACAAAGGGTAATAAACAGATGCATTCATAAAATATGCAGCATGCTTTTACATTCAGTATCTTTATCACTACACATAATAGGATGGCCAATCCTTTCACAAACAATTTCTGAATATTTAAAATATTTTTCAACATTATTTTCATCTTTTTTAACAATTACTGTTACTTTAGGATTATCAGAAAAATCATGTTCATGCACTTGACCTATTTCTTCGACATGCAGGGATCTTGTCATATAATAATTATTAGGACAATTATCACATGCATCTAAATGCTTCCTTAATTCTTTAATGGGTTCATCATAATATCGTCTAACTTTAATCATAGAACTAATGTCACTTTCTAATAAAGGCTTGCACTTGTCTGTACAGTGCCATTTGAAGGTAGGCTTTCTCTTATTTGTACACATTCTATTAGTATCAAAATTGTCATCTTCAGAGTCACTATCATCATTAAATTCTTCTACTCTATCAATACATGATACATCAACAACCCCTGCTACGTAACAGATGCCATTTGTATCAACAAGGATTGCAATTGGACTATCTAATTGACTATCAAATCGTCATTAGGATACAAATATGCTGATTCATAAAAGTAAGGCTCACTATTTTTTGTGTGACATTGCTCACCAAAATCACTAAAGCTATTCAACTTCATTTTCCTAATGCTATTTGCTGCTCGTATCAATACGCCTACTCTGTGGGATCTGTTTTTCAAAACTGATTCTATCAATATACATGATGCAGCATTACATTTACTGTCATATGATGTTTTCAAAGTCTACCCCTTTCATACTTGATGGCAATGAATCATCAAATATTTCAGGGCTGTAATATAATGCTTCCATAATTTTTATAAAATAATATTCCTTTGCTTCACTATTTAGAGCAAGAAATGAGTAGAACGTCATCTATACAATATGTGACTATAATTACGTTCATAATAATCTTTATTTAGATGCTTCTTATTTTCTTTATTTAGTGCCATCTTTAATTTATCCATTTCGTTATCAGAAAATTTATATCTCTAAAATTGATCTTTCGTAACACTTAATATTGCATCTCTATTTTCATAATACCGTTTCAAAGATTTTTGTCTTTGTGGGTCTGGATTTTGTTGATAGCGTTCCTTTCATTTCTTTTTTGAGCGTTAGGATTTTTTTGATACTGACCTCTAGAGGCTTCTTTCTTTGGTAGTGGATTCTTTTGATACTGATCTCTAGAGGCTTTTTTTTTGGTTGTGGATTCTTTTGATACTGATTTCTAGAGGCATCTTTCTTTGGTTGTGGATTTTTTTGATACTGATCTCTAGTGGCTTCTTTTTTGGATGTAGATTTTTTTGACAATACTTTCTAGAGGCTTCTTTTTATGGTCTGAATTGATCAAATAATTTGTTTTTGAATAGCAAGTTAATTTTAAAATTTTCTATCCTTGTTTTTATTGTACCAAGTTTTACATTTTTGCAATATATACCCTGGGTTCAATGCATGAAACTGCTTAGAGTAGGCCCTTGCAGAAGAACTGTTAATGATTTTATAAGCAATTCTTGCTTTGCTTTTGTTTGACCCTGTTACATTGTCTTATATAGTATGCTCTGGCGTTTGATCTATTTTTATCTATGAAATCTTCCATTTGCTTTCTATCATCATAATTTTTTAAATTTTTTTTTTAGTTTTATTCCCAGTTAAGTTACTCTTCCTTTTTTTTACTTCCTTTTTGTATAATTATCACAACCAAAATCACTCCTAACATTGAAACTAGAAATAAAAGTAAATGTACCATAAGACCAAGTATGCAGGATGCACATTATTATCATCATAAACTCAGCTGCTACTTATCACTGTAAAACATTTATCTCAATTTGTTGCAGTATCAAGAATACAAAGTAGTACTTCAGAAGCAGCTGACTAAATAACTTATATATCCTGAGCAGCTGTAACCATAATTTCACTCTAATTTTAAAATGAATCTTAAATTTAACAGTTGAATTAATGATTTATTTACCTTTTAGTTCTTAAAAGAACCAGTGATCTCTTAGTCTGAGTAGTGGGCACTCTTTGCAAGTAAGATAACCTCAACAAAGACCAAGAGAAGAATAGAGCGAACAGTCACTACACACTGCACACAGTAATGTAGCTATAGCAACTTTGTGCATGCGCATTTAATTTCAAAATGGCGTCTGAAAAAGAGAGGGGAGTGATAGATGACACCCAAATAATTAGTTTTTAAACTTATAGTAGGTAAGATAATAAAAGCACTTGTCTTGTCCTTGACCCAAGCTCTAAGGAATGGTGTAAAAGCCATTGTAACCTGTTCTCTAGTTTAAAAGATTTCCGTGTTGATAGAAGAAAGATGAAAGAAGAAAAAGTCTGAAGAATTTTGCAGATATTTGAATTTAGGCCTAATATCGAGAATTGCTCCCGCTACATTGCGGTACACTTTATAGGTACCAGGAGAATCGCTCAGAGAAGGAGAACTCATCTAAGCCATTTACAAGGCCGTACAAAGTAAGATAAAAGAATTATAATCATTTGAAAATTAAACATTTGGTCGCCATCATGAAAAATCAACCTCAACCCTACACATAGGCTACCGCCTATATAATAACTTACCTTATTAGTGTAGCTAGTGTCCTTTCCTGTTATACAGTTGTATTGCTTGTGTCTATAATATCTAATTATATATAAAAGATGGTAATATGTATTGTGTTCTAATTATTACTATAACTTACATTATTAGCGTAGCATAGTGTCATTTATTGTTACACAGTTGTATTACTTGATGTATTATGAGTATCTAATTCTATATAAAAGATGGTAATTTCTATTGTGTATTTATGAATGTAATTCACCTTAGTAGCATAGAATAGTGTCCTTTTCTGTTGTACAGTTGTATTGCTTGATGTGTTTGGAGTATCTAATGTTATATAAAAGATAACGTGTTTTGTGAACTTATTAGTATATCTTACCTTATTAGTGAAGCATAGTGTCCTTCCCTGTTATGCAGTTTTATTCTTGGGTCTGTAATATCTAGTTTTGTATAAAAGATGGTAATGTGTTTTATGTAATTATTAATAGTATAAATCACCTTAGTAGTGTAGTATAGTGTCCTTCCCTGTTATACAGTTGTTTTCCTTGTTGTCTCTGAAATAACTAATTTTATATAAAAAATAGTAATGTATATTGTGTACTTATGATTAATATAACTTACCTTAATAATGTAGCATAGTGTCCTTTACTGTTATACACTGCTTTTGTTACTGCTTGCTTCATCTAATACCTTTTTGAGGGTAGAATAATAATTTAAATGTAATTTTTCTACTGTCCTTCATGATTTTGAAATGAAAATTTAGTTTTCATTTGTGTAGAGATCAACTGATAGAGTAAAGCAGGTTACATGTAGTGAGGATGTAAGTGTAGAGAGATCGAGACCTGTATTGAGTGAAAGTTCCTATGTGTAGTGATGGAGGTACGTGAAGAGTGATCGAGACCTGTATTGAGTGAAAGTTCCTACGTGTAGTGATGGTTGTGCAAGTAGAGAGATCGAGACCTGTTTTGAGTTAAAGTTCCTATAAGTAGTGATGTATGTACATGAAGAGAGATCGAGACCTGTATGGAGTAAAAGTTCCTATGTGTAGTGATGGATTTACGTTTAAATGCTAGAGAGGGTGACATAGGAGGGACAAAAGAAGACTGAGAAAAGAGAGAATTATAGAAAGGAAGAGAGACTGAGAAAAAGAGTTGTCCAATAGAACTGGAGTAGAGTGAGAGTTCAGAACAGGGCGTGTACTTAGAAGTGACACATACAGCAAGAGATGAACTGAAATCAGAAAGTGTGTGTGGAAGTGATGACACTTGTAAATAATGTTGTAGAAGATAGAACGACACTTAAAGAGAGTAAGAAATTTGGAGAGTGAATTAGAGTAACTTCACTTGCAAAATGAGAAAGAGAATACACCAGGTACATGTGAAGGGCTAACAAAAATTCTTATTATGTGCAGTTAATAACATGGCTTACCTTACGATGTCAAGAAAGTTCTGACACAAAGAGAGCAATGCACACAAAGTCAATCAGAAAGACCGGCAGTTGTGACTATCAAGGCCACATTTACTGCTGCTTCCTCCTATTTTTAGGAGCTGGTTGAACACCCATACTAGTCCCTGCCAGAGATGGTGCTTCAGATGTATGGTTGGCTGATGATGAAGGCTTTGGAACAGAAGGCAAGGGGCATGTCTTGTCCTAGCTGTTGTCCCGACA
>NW_003546482.1:3549-5310 GCF_000090795.2 Amphimedon queenslandica | reverse complement strand
ATCTTACTTTGACCTGTACAGTCGTCAGCATTGAGATAGATCATGCTAGCATTGATGCCATGGTTTTCATTGTATTGATGGACATAGCTGACAACAGTATTTGCCCCCTTTCCTATGTCTATTGCCTCATCCACTAGGTATGTAACGTACCTAGGGAATGCTTCACAACAAACCCCAAACAAGCCACATTTCCTTGGTGTTAAGAAGTAGATGGGACCAGGCTGCAATGGATCACTGGGGTAATGCACCTGCATTTACTAATTTTAGGATAAGGATGTGTAAAGATACTAACTGACTTACTTGTTGTGCATGGTCAAAGTTATAGTGAACTTCGACCTCCACTTGGTTCACTGGGCTTTCGATGGTTAGGTCCAGCTTCTTGACGGCATCTTTAGTCCTCTTCAACAATTCCCTGACGTACTCTCTCCCTCCTTACAAGATCAATATGCTTCTTTGAAGCTACTATTGCCTATGAAAAGATGAAACATTTTCGATGTTATGGACTCATCAAGTAATACAACTGTGTAACAGTAAAGGACACTATTTTATGCTACTAAGTTGAATTATACAAATAACTACACAATACACATTACCATTTTAAAAGTAAAATTAGATAGTCCTAACACATCAAGCAACACATCTGTATAACAAGAAAGGACACATTGCTACACTACTTAGATGAATTTTACTAATAATAAGTGCACAATGCACATAACCATCTTTTATATTACAATTAGATACTCAAAATAAATCAAGCATTACAATTGTATAACCGTGAAGGATACAATGCTACACTACTAAGGTAAATTATGTTAATAATAAGTACACAAAACACATTACCATCTTTTACATACAATTAGATACTTCTAACACATCAAGCACTACAACTGTACAACATTAAAGGACACTATGCTATGCTACTACACTCTCTCCCTCCTTACAAGATCAATATGCTCCTTTGCAGCTACTGTTGCCTATGAAAAGATGAAACATTTTCGATGTTATTGACTCATCAAGTAATGCAACTGTGTAACAGTAAAGGACACTATTCTATCCTACTAAGTTGAATTGTACAAATAATAACTACACAATACACATTACCATTTTTAAAGTAAAATTAGATAGTCCTAACACATCAAGCAACACATCAAGCAACACATCTGTATAACATTAAAGGACACATTGCTACACTACTTAGATGAATTTTACTAATAATAAGTGCACAATGCACATTACCATCTTTTACATTACAATTAGATACTCAAGCATTACAACTGTATAACCGTGAAGGATACAATGCTACACTGCTAAGGTAAATTATGTTCATAATAAGTACACAATACACATTACCATTTTTTACATACAATTAGATACTTCTAACACATCAAGCACTACAACTGTACAACAGTAAAGGACACTATGCTATGCTACTAAGGTGAATTATACTGTTAATAAGTACACAATACACATTATCATCTATTATACAATTAGATACTCCTAACACATCAAGCACTACAATTGTACAACAGTAAAGGACACTATGCTATGCTACTAAGGTGAATTATACTATTAATAAGTACACAATACACATTACCATCTTTTACATACAATTAGATACTCCTAGCACAAGAAAAAAAAGCACTGTATGTTAATGTAGTATCATTATTCTTTGTCATACATGTAATATGAAAATAACCAGTTAACTGAAGACAAAGTTACTGACTAAGTGACAGTATTTTACTGGTAAGAAAAATTACATTG
>NW_003546482.1:0-2738 GCF_000090795.2 Amphimedon queenslandica | reverse complement strand
TGCCTTCTGCTATAACTGTCATATACCCATGAACTACTGTTTTTCATCTAAAGATACATTGCATAACATATTATTTTTAATTAATAATAACTATTACCTGATAAGTTTGTGGTTACCATCTATGTGGTGTAAAAATTATGGACTAGGAGCGGAATAGTGATGTCTGTTTCAGACATGAAGTCGGCAATGTGCTGTTCCACTTGGATCAGTTCTCCGCTGTCAATCTCTTAAACCTGTTGAACAAGATAACCTTGAGAGTACAAGTGTCCTTGCATCTGACGATTGCCGCACACGGGGTATTGTTGTTGTATCTCACTGACAATAACATCAAACTCTGAGTCTAAAATGGTAGAATAATGTGCTGTGACTGAAAGACCATAGTCTGACATCCTCCTTTTTATAGTGCTGATAGATACATCAAACATAATTGATATCTGTGGAAGTGTGAAGTTTCTTTTAAGTAAAAATTCCATTGACTGTTCACAAATATGATACATTGGTCGACCAACTACACCACTTAAAATGACGGCTGCTGTATAACAGCACCCTGACAACTGATTTAATTTTTCAATTTCTTTTGTAGTAACAAGGCACTGTCTGATGATGTTCACCGCCTCTTTCTGGTCTTCTGTTAATGCTTCTGTCAGATCATGAACAACTATCTCACGATAAGGGAGTTCAAACTGATTACATAATAGTCTAAAACGTTCCCAGGGATCCTACGACCGTCTTGATACCTGACGTCTATAAGAACATTTCTTAAAAAACCTATACAGTGAACAACCTCTGCCAATTTGAATAAAACCACGCCTATAGACATTGAGACACTCCTGCTATAATTAATTATGCTGTAATGGAAGATAATCAATTTGGTGTAAAACTATTTAAGAAGACATTTGTTTGCGGGTATTTAATTTTAAGTCCACACTCACTTTAATTCCTCATTAACCCTAAATATAACTTCATTGTGAGAGGGTGTGGTTGCAATGACTACAATGGCAGGCATCAGCAAGTTGAAGCTTATTTGCAAGTTGCAAGAAACGGTCAGGAAGAACTGCAAGATTATTCTAAACTGCTGTCAAGAGACTTCTCTAGTAATTAGCCTAGGTTAACAAAGTAGGTGAAAGTCTTCTTCGTTTAGTGACTGCTTCTAACTTTAAGCAAGATAACTTTACATGTAAATGGCAGCAGAGTCAGTGATGAAGCAATTCAAGATAGATTAATGCAACAAGATCTACTGTATTTAGACTTGTGCAATTGCTTTGCTTGCTCGTACATGTTGATCATAGCACACGATCTATAGCTTGCTCAGGCTCGCTCCTTTAGTGTCTTACATTCTTCTATTAGTTATTTATACCAAATGATCAAAAGCGCTAATTTAAGTACCAGCTAAATCTTAGTTTCATGAAAATTGCTAAAAAAGTACACGCTAATAATTGTCTCCTTGAGGTACTATCAGATTAATGTGGCATAATTTTCTGTATATTTGTTGCAATTATCATATTGTTGACACTAATCACCTCAGATAAGAATATGCATGCATTTTGACTCAAACCAAGTCAATTCTGCCTTCTTGGGTAATCTCCTGCCTAATAGATAATTGTTTAAGGAGTGTCTGACTTATGATACCACTATGTTTATGTTTACATACCATAGGTCGGGATATATTTGCGGCTGCTTATTTTCGTGATATTAAAAACTAATGAAAAGGTTAAATTCAATACCATATAAACCAATTAATAGTTGCTATGACAATTGACCACATGTTTACATTAGGAGGGAAGTTATCTCGGCTGTCAAAATCATCAAGACAGTACCATGGTTGAAGTATATAGCTGTATTCATGGTCTTCACATTTACAAAGACATATGGGAGCCTTGTATAGGTGAGGAGCTGGTGTGTAGCCTACAAGTGAACAACCCTCATGACTGCTATGCTGTGGCTGTATGCAAGTCAGGTACCATTGTAGGACATGTCCCAATAATAATATAAAGATAATTCCGGCTGTTTTCGAACAAATCTGGCACAGTAATAGTGTTTTGTCATGGGTACTAGAAGGTACTCCAGTGATTTGGTTCAAGGTGGTCTTGAGGTACCCTGCATGTTTATGTTCATGGAACAAACTGCTAAAGTTGCTGCTCTTTTACGAAGCATTTATAGCAGTGTCTGCTCTAATGTCACAGAAGAGTAATGAAATGAGTGTATTGAAGTGCCAGTAATACATGTATGTGTATGTATAATGTACATATATTCTCTCTTTCTTTCTGAAAAATCACGTTCTTTATAGTGATGACATACGATCACTGAATAATAATCACGCTCTTCGGAGTGCTAATATAAGATCTGCGAATAATAATCACGCTTTTCGGAGTAATGAAATAAGATCACTGAATAATAGTCACACTCTTCAGAGTGATCATACAAGATCACTGAATAATAGTCACACTCTTGGGAGTGATGATATAAGATCACTGAATACTAATCACACTCTTCAGAGTGATGGTATAAGATCACTTAATAATAATCACACTATTCAGAGTGATGATATAAGATCAATACAATCACGCTCCTCAGAGTGATAAGGTCAATAATCTCACTCTTTGGAGTGATGATAACAGGAATGTAATCTTACTATTTGGATTGGTGATAAGTATAATCTCACTCCTTAGTGCTCATAATTTTTAAATTAAGTGTACAAAAATTATTGTTGCAATTACAATTAAATGAATTATTCAGTA
>NW_003546481.1:146106-149029 GCF_000090795.2 Amphimedon queenslandica | reverse complement strand
TCTCTTGACTTGTCATAGTCTATTTCTCTCTGATTTTAGCATTCCTTGAAAAAATTTCTATGCTTACCTTGTCTTTATAAGTATCAGAGCACCCACAACTTAACTGTCACTGAATAATCCATCTTTTTGTCAAGTTATTTTCTCTTTATTTCTGCATGTAAAGCATTGCAGTTGCTCATGTTGGCTCCCCTTGGATGTCATCAATGACCGCGCCCCCTAACAGGAAGCAATGGCCACCAGCAACTTTAGCAAGCTCTAACTTTCCCAAAGCAAGTGCAATGCAAGAATGCAACTAGGAATAGTCTATTTGGGTAGTGTACATTAAAAATAAGCAATAATCTCAAATTTCATTTTCGCGTGCAAGCCTCCCTTTAAAATATCCAACATCTTCCAGCTTCTTTGATATTTTTTGATATATTGACTTATTCCTTACAACTCCATCTAGCTCAGCCTGAATTTTTTGATCTCCCCAGATTGCAATCAATGTTTCCACTTTCCATCTCTTGTTTACAGCTGCCATTTTATTAATTTTGATGGGTGTGGTGTAAAGGGCGGAGTAAATAATACTTGTGGTTTAAGCTATATGAATGTGTTTACACTGTCACTAAGCTAGCTTTAATTATGTCTTAAACTACCAACTTTAGGTAGTTTAAGATACATTTATCAAGCATCCTTTCTTTTGTGTTTTAACTGGTTTTAGTCAGTTCACACTTCAAAATAATTAACTAGTTAAAATTCAAACCAGTTAAGTTATGATTAAACCAGTTAAAATGCTACTAGTGTAAATGGGGTATAATGTATGACTGTTGTATAGGAGAAACTTATCAGAGTGGTGATATAATTGAAGGAAATGTTGAAAATGGTAAAGAGATTAGTTAATTTTTAATCATTATAACATATTATGGCAGTTGAAGTACTGAAGATTTATTTTCCTGAGAAAGTTACTTCTGAGTTTAAGAGGATGCGATCAAAGTTTCGGGAAACATTCTTCAATGTGGGCTCAATCATGATGAAAAACCCTCAGTCTATATCCCTTGATAATATGAAATATGATTTAGGTGCTTACAACAAAACATCATTATGGCCTCAATTAGCTCAGTGTCAAAATATTCGTGACATTTTAAAATTAGTACGTGATAACAGTTCACTTGATGATATTAGTGTGCTGGAGTTTGTTGTTAATGAGTTTAATATAAAGGAGGCTAATCCAGTTATTAAGGAATATAAAGAAGCTGTTGAGGAGTTTAAGGGAACAAAACTCAGTCAATGTTTAAAAGATAAGTTTTCAAAAGCTTCACTACTTCTATGTGAAAGGATTATCATTGTCATTGATGAAGATGCTGATGGGTTTGTATTTAAAGATGTGGAGAGACTGTCATCAGCTGTATTGCCACAACATATCAGAGTAAATGTCATTAGAGGTGATGATGCTGGTGGTACTTGGAAATTTTTGAAACAAAAATCACTTACTGATAGTTTTGATGAAACTACTTTACAAACCATGTCACTTACAACTAGTCAGTTACCCGGTACATGTAATGAACTGTATGCTCATTATTTATAACTTCTTGAGTATAGGAACAGAAGAATCATCTTTCCTGGAGGAAACCAAAAAAAATGAGGATCAAGTTATTTTGCTACAAGAGAAAGTTGAGAGCACCCAAAGACAATTGGATGAAGAAAAGAAATACAGTGAAAATAAAAAACAATTTCATGAACAAGTCACACAGGAATATGAAGAAAAAATAATAGAACTTAATCAACAATACGAAAAATTGAAAACAGGTTATTAGTGTTATCAAGTTAAATTGTTTATTCTAATTGTTATTATAGACAATGAACTTGCTCATAAACAACTTGAGGAACTTAAAAAGGAACTAAAAAAAGAAAAACAAGCATCCTCAAGTTTCAAGAAACAGAAAGAAGTTGATCTAAGAGAGAAAGAAGAATCTAAAATGAAGATTGATAATCTTCGACAAGAACTAGAACTACAGCGAGTCAAAGATTACAAGGAAGTATCAGTTCAGTGTGACTACACTATCACTCAGTCAGGTATGAGTGTGTGTGTATATGTACACTGTAGTATAATGTTTATCTAGTTTCTCGTGATTCAGTGTTTTCAATATACAAAAAATTAGTTTTCCTTTTTATAGAATTACGGAATAAAATACATAAGATTAAAAATGAAATCATTAGTCACCACTAGTTATAATTTATTTATTAGAACAATTGTTAATTAGAGAGAATGAAAGGTTAGAGTCATTACTTAAAGATCAAAATGGTACTTATCATTATTAATAAATTATCAATAAATTGTATTTGATAGTACAAGTACAACAGAAAGAAGAGTATGAGATATTACAAGAGACTGAGACTGTACATACATGTACTTATATCAGTAAAGGTTAGTCCAGTATTTTCCTGCTATATACAGTACAAGTCTTTAATTTTAAAATTATTGTTATTTATTATTACTTTTTAGATAATATATCTAAATTATCAGTGATACTGGAACCATTTAAAGATGACTGGTATCATATTGGACAGTGTCTTGAAGTGAAGGAATCAGTGTTAACTGAAATCAAAAAGATGATACCAGTTGATTCAAGATTAACTCATGTACTTGAGACCTGGTGTCATGAGAAGGATAGAACAATAACTGAGCTGAAGAATTCATTGAAAAGAATGGATAGAGATGATATACTGGAAGGTAAGGATTAGTGATTGGTATAATATTAATTATATTCATGTACTGTATATTGTCATTCACTGTAGATTTACATGAATTACCTACTGGACAATATACAATGAATAATGATGAAGAATATGATATTAATGGTATGTTGTTGTTTGTGAAGCTGTTGACATGTTTATTAATTATCATTATTTCTAGTAAAAGATTCAAATGATGAAGTTAAGGCTC
>NW_003546481.1:126176-144429 GCF_000090795.2 Amphimedon queenslandica | reverse complement strand
CTGCTCCAAGTGCTCTCAAATCCATCGTACTCCCAACTTCTTACCTCTTCACCCTCCCTAATCTATCAGTCTGTTCATTCTTATTTTACTTTTTACTCTCCTAAATTCATTTAATTTAATCTTTTTATTTTTAATATTCTGGGCACCAGTAGAGCGTACTGGTGTACCTTCAGCACGAACTCAAACTTAGTACACTATCCACATTTTGTTACTACTTCAGTCTATTTTTTTGCTGTAAAATCTAATAATAATAATAATAATAAATAAATAATAATAATTTGATTCTCCTTTTGGATGCCTTGAGCTAGTGTTTGGTCCTCAGGATGAATCAATAACTGGCTGGACTGTTAGTCCAGAAATTGAACCTTGTCAGGTACATATATGTAACATCAAGATGTTGTTTAAAAACATGTTTAGATTAAAGAAAGAGAAATAAATAAATTTGGTTCCGAAATTAATAATACAATTCCTCCATCTTGTTTGGTATCAATTTATGCTGACAGCAGTCGTCCTGATACTGTTCATGTACTGAAGTATGCTATACCATTGAAAGGATTACTGGAGCCAATGAAAATTAAAATTAACAGATCATTAAAAGAATTATTAGGTATTTTTGTGATATTATATTAATAACAAAAATAATTTTGCTTATAGCTCATTCTGTTGGTACTAAGGACAGTCCTAATCCACAAAATGATATCAAGAAGCACATTAATGACCTGAAACGTTTTCTTTCATTTTCTGAAGCAATGTTTCGTGACATAGCTAATGGTTGCAAGGAGGAACGAATTATTAATGCTTCTCAGTATGATGAGTTATTTGATGGGATGAATAACCAGTCTTTATCAAAAAGAGTAGATGTTTTCATGGGAAATATTACATTATTAATTGAATATTGTACTGATGAAACTAGTGTGTTCCTCTCTATACTAAAAGAACAGGATCATGTTGCTCTTTCTAAATTAGCTGACAAGATTGCTGCTTCATGTAAGCTTATAATCAATAATTTTATTCAAATTATTTTATTTCATGCAGTAGAAGCAAGATAATGACTGTAGGAGCAAAGACATTGTACAATTTTTTATATTTATACACTTTTTTAGATGTACTTTGATAAATTTTTAACAAAGCATTGTATCATGCATTAATAGACCTTGTGTTTCTTCTTTATCTTAGGTGCTATAAGTATCCTAGTGCTAGTGTAAATTTTTTGTTTAGAGCATTGTAAAAATGTACCAATTATTTATCATTATGTAATATTATTGTTGAAACTACAGAATACAGAGAGCTATAGTACTGCAATGGATGGCCTCGGAATATTCAGCAGTCATAACCACGCCTCCATCAGTCTCACTCCACACTCCTCCCCAGGCCTCATTTATCCCTTCCACTTTTTGACTTCTTACATGCTATTAGGTTGAGAAATTTTTCTGATGTCGTCTGTGATCATGTGATGATCCCCTCATTGACATGTTACCAAAACTTGAGTAAGGCAGAAAAGTAAGAAATTAAGAATGTTAAGTTTTTACTATGTCTTAATTATTTAAGCAAAAAAATGAAATGGAGGCAAAATGAAAGCTGCAAAGACAAAATAATTATGATAATGTTAAAAAACTTTAAAATGGTTACATGGGTACAGTAAAGAACAACTACTATAAAGCTGCATAAAAGAGTTAAAGCATAACTAAGTTGTGAGTTGAATAATGGCACACTTTTTATTACATTTTCGATACTAGTGTATTGATGTCGCTGTATAGAAAGTTTAAACTGATTTCGACAATTTTTTTGAGTTATGACCATTTTTAAAAATGGGCCAATTTTTAAAAATTACCCTTTTCCAAAAAATAGCCTCATTACATTATTTACTACCATGTAGTTTTACAAAACTATATAGAATTTATTAGCAGTGAGTGCGATAACTGATAGTGAAATGATTGGTTATTTAAAGCCACATGATACATGTAGTTCATATTGGTAATGTGCATGTACATGTACATTAGTCTCGCGTAGCCAGACCCATCCCCCTTTTGACAAAAAGGGGGATGGGTCTGGCTAGGCGAGACTAATGTACATGTGTTTTCATTATATAAATTGCCATGCATATATACTTCTTGTACATATATCCTTTTCATGCTAAACAAGCAGTGTACATTATGTTTTCATTGCCTGCTTGCCAAAATCATTTTATCTACTGTTGACAAAATTATAGTAGTACTTTTACCATGCCTAGTTGCAATTGACCAATCAGATTGCTTGATTTTAGGCATTTATCATACCTCAGGCCTACGAACCTTGGTATGATAAATGCCATAGATACATCACCTCATTGTATAACCTTTACATGTATACTACATGTACATACTTGCATGTGATATCCCACAAAGCACATGCTAAAGTATTGGAGCAAACTTAAACTTTCATAAAAATTTCAAATTTGATTGAAATAAGCTAAAACCTTTTATGCAATACAAGAGCATGGGATAAATTACGAAAGTGACAAATTCTTTTGTAGCCATTTTTGATGAAATTTGACTGAGTACCTTGTACTATAGTACAGGTATTTTGTTCCAATTTTGAGCAACCTAAAATTTCATAAAAAATCTAATTTTGACTGAAATCAGCTCAAACTTTCTACACAACATAAGAGCATGTATGTAAATTAGAAAAAATGCTAAAAGTTGCAAATTCTCTGAAAGTCATTTTTGATGAACTTTGGTCAAACACAGTGCAATATAGTACACAGTGTTTGTGTATTTTTGTCTAAATTTTGAGCAACTTTTAAGATGTATTAAGTCAAATTTTGATTGGAGTCAGCTCAAGCTTTTTATCCAACACAAGAACATGTAGAATTCTTTTTGTAACAATTTTAATACCCTGTACTATAGTACAGCATTGACAAGATGCTGAGCACTATGCCAAAAACCTATGGGAAACCATGTACATGTTTATGCCTATCATTTCCATGCTAAACAATATGAATCAATTATACAATGTATGTCAATTAAAATTAGTATCTTTTGACAGAAATATCACAGGATTTTAGAGCAAACTGGCCCCTCATTGGATACAGCAAAAATGAAGTTGTCATCTCTATGCTCTAACATGAAGAAAGCAAGGTTCCCTATGACTTTACTGGAGGAATTGCAACTAACAATAAGATTAATAGAAGATAAGTGATTACAATGAGGAGCAACTGTTAACTGATACTGCCCATGCATGTGTGTGTGTAGCTGTATTATTGTGTGATTTTCTTTTTTATTATTATTACATGAAATATTGTATGTATTATCTATTGTTGTGATTGAATCAATGGGGATTTGGTTTATTTTATAATAGAAGAATGTTTTGGTTTAATCACTGCCAATGAATTATTGTGTAAATGTAAATATAGAAGCATAGTTGAAGGGTGATACTCTTTTAAAGCTGAATTCCAACTACACATGTAGCTACCAAGTGCATGATAGTATATGTAATATATTGTGTGGCCAATAGCCTGCTCAATTTGCCACAATTGAGATAAAAATCATCAACCATGATGAGCTATATAATCAACCCTTTAGGTCTTTGATAAAGTACATGCTCTCACTGTGCATGATGACAGCAGCTAACTTTTGAATTATTAGCAAACTATATAAAATCAGTAAAATACAGTAACTAAAAATAAAATTAAAAATAAATCATAATTCAGCACTCACTATTCTAAAAATTTTTATTGTTGTGACAACTAATATCTTGATTATTATTTAACATATATCTCATAGTAGCTAACAGGAGCATCTTCATTGCTTGGTGATTCATCTCCACACACCCTCAGCTCAATATAGTCAGTAGTGGTAGTGCTACCATAGTCTCTGTGAAACCATGGAATACCAGGAACATTACAACAAGGTGCCTCGTTTGAAAGGCAACCTTGACCATCCCAAAGTGTATCATTTGTATACAGTGTAACTGAAGCATACCCATAACTACCTGATTCACAAAAGTAGTTATTACCAATAAAAGACAGCACTGATGCTGAACTACCAGTATTACATGGACATGCACTTGTTGCAGTACTATCTTGAGCATAACCACTCATTAGCAGCCCCGTAGCCAGGGTTACAAAAAGGGGGGTGACTTACATGAAATGGGGGTGACAAAGTATGAGTTACATGAAATGGGGGGTGACAAGTTGGACTGGATGCACATGAAATACCACAAATACATGTTTGATTTAAGCAAACAAACAAAAGTACTAACTCAAAAGGGGGGTGACATGTCACCCCAATCACCCCCCCTGGCTACGGGCCTGATTAGTGTCCAGACATGTTGACGAGGAGATCCACGAGTAATGCTAACACCATCAACATAATAAGTATTAATATTATTGCGAATATTGTATGGATACCAGTAATGATATTGAGGTTTGATGGCGTCTGTAGTGCCATATTGATATCCTTTGACTCTACCTATCTGAGAATAGCTCAGGTTTTGGGATGGGAAGCTCACAGAAACACAACCAAAATTTGGTCTACCACAAGCTCTAACTCCTGACTGATACAGTCTAAACCCAGAAGGACAGTCCTCTGCATGCAGCATCAGTCATATCCAGATATGCTAGTCTTGTCCATCCTCCTCCTGAACCACACAGTTCCTCCATATTACAGTACGCAGTGTAAGTTTCATTATCTGTTGCTAATACATATTACCCTGATAAACTGCTTGGGTATTGACTTTTTAACTCTTGGCAAGAAATTGGTAAAGAGTTGATTCATTGTGCAGTGCCAATAATTCTTGTGCTATTAGTAGTAACTCATCAACCACTCCAGCAGTGGATGTACTGGTATCTTGTAAATTTGAGAGAGCATTGACAATGCTAATTAGCTTTTGTGCAGAGTCTTTTGTGGTATGTTGTATCTGTTCAGATTGTTCAGTGAAGTTTGGATAGCTCTGAAATAATAGCTGAAAGGTACTTTGTGCAATACCATCAGCCCATTCTGTAAAATTAGGAAGAGCCTGTGTTACATTGCTGTTAACTTCAGAGACAATCTCATTAGCCCATTCATCAAATTCAGGAAGGCTTTTCCCAAGCATTTTGATTAAATCATCAGTAGTAGCACTATCACTTTTCGAATGAACCAGCATTAAGCAAAGCACAGTGAGAAGGATTATCAATATAATACACAGTAACACTGTAAGAACAATAAATGGTGCATTCCATGCTGACTGGTTTGCTCCACTTTTTTTCAAGGACACTGCTGGTTGAACATCATTCTTTTCAGTTGTCTCAAAATCTGCTAGCTCATATATGTGGTCTTGAGTTGGCAAAAAAAGTCACCTCGAATTTTTTCTTTGGTTTCCATTGAATACTTATTTATACAAACTAGTCAAGACTTATTTCCTGACTACAGAATCAGATAAAATATGGTCAAAACACTTGTCTCTTTTTATAAGCATTTTAAAGGAGCAGCCACAAAATCAATTAATGCCTATAAGTAAATTAATGCATCATGCCAAAGCAAATCAACCTATGGCGTGCAGTAATACCGGTACAAAGTAAAGCAAACAATGCATACCGGTATGTAAAATAAACAAGAGCCTATTTGCAAATACAACTATCCATAAATTGCTTAAATGCAATGCACTTAGTGAAAGTCAATAGTCTCTAATGCATAAACAATTAGGTTCAAAAACATTAGTAGCTGTTAGGCAGACAAATGATTGCATGTTTAGATCTACATGTACACAAGTATATGCATGGGCAAAACTGAATGTTTGTCTGTCTATAGCAAACATTATTGTTCTGTTATTGAACAGAAGTTCATGTTGTTTGTGATGCATGCATTAACCCATCAACTATGATAAATTGCTTGTGCTTACAATGTATTTTTAAACTCCTGCATGGTCTAGTGTCCATTTTAACTAGGCAGAGTCATGGTAAATTTTAAAAGCAAGCATTTTTAGAATACATAATATGCAAATTTTCATCTTACGTACATCTTACAATATTCTACTTATACTGAATGACATGACACAGAACAATATTGTACTAGTTAAATGAAGCTTCTATGCAGTAACAGTTTAAAACTTTATGCTTTCATATCAAATATAAGTGCACATTTATCTGCACATCGCTATACATATTACATTTTTCCTGTGATAATACAAGTCCATCTAAGGCACTTCTAATTACTAAAACACATCTCAAAATAGTTATTATAATGAATATGTATATTGAGTGTCAAACAGCTATAATTGTTTTAGTTGACAAGTTCATAAATTGTATCTGTAGTATCAGGTGAGGCTTGAAATTCCTCATAAGCTTTATTCTCTTCACATTTAGCAGTCTTGTGAAGTTCATATGGTGTGCATACTTGCATTGCAATATTTCCATAATGCTTTAGTAACTCAATAAAAGTGTACAGCTATAGTGCTTACCTTGGGTTTCTTTTAGAATTTGTTCTAATACTAAAAAATAAATAACAATTAGTTGGATCATATTCTACAATATACCATACTGTGATATGAGTAACCAGATATTGATTGCAATACTAACAGTTAGTATAATCAGCAATACACCTACTATTGCACTCAATGCAATAACAATATCAATACTAGAGGAAGCAGCTGAAAAATTAATAATTATAATCATTAATCATTAATTAAACTGATGATACCTGAGTTTGTAGAACCAACATTTATTATGCTTGTGGTTACAGTATACATATTTGTGAATGTCTGAAAACAAGGCAATTCCAATGTCTCCATGCTAAGAAGCATCCAAACTCCATATCCATTATCAGTGTATGCACGTATACTAAAAACATAACAAGTACTATCATTAAGGCCCGTAATGTTAATGAATGTACTATTACTGGATACATTATATTGATTCATTGACAGGATATTAATGTCATCATCAATGTCTGCCACTGAACAATTAACTGACTGCAAGATATGATATCCTATCTCATATGTGATAATGGGATAGTCTGATGGAATATAACTAGGTACACTCCATGAGACAAGAGCCCATGTAGTGTCCATGATACTGGATATTGAACCAACTGGACCAGGTACTATATAAAGACACATTCTCACGGAACTGATATAGTATAATAATTACATACCGATTCCAATCTCTACTACAATAGGATCACTGAAGGGACCTCTTCCAAAAGAATTGACAGCAGCTACACTGATGTTATACTCAATACCAAATACTAGATCATTCAATATGATATATCTCTCAGTACTGGTGAGGTTGTATGTGATACTACTGTTACTGATCATCACTGTATAGCCTGTCATTAGACCATTACGCTCAGAGCAATTAACCTCATTCCAAGTGAGATTATTAATAGGTTGTGATAAAGACAGAGGGTATGGTACACCATTAGGAGCTAATCATTAATAGAAAAATGAAAATCGTATATGTCGTATAATATAGGGTTTTGAAATTTGGTGAATTGACTCTAAAAGAGGTTTGATGATCAAAACTTTGGCAAAATTTGACCAGGTGTATGCTGCTACAGCTTATGAAATTAGAGACTAAGGCCACCATACATGGGGCAACATTGTTGCTTAAAACTTTGTGGTTACTTTGATCTTGTTGCCTCAAGTTGAGCAGTGGTCAGCTTGAAGCAACAAAGATCAAAGTAACCACAAAGTTTCAAGCAACAATGTTGCCCCGTGTATGGTGGCCTTAAGTTTAAATTAATGGACTTCAATTCACCAAATTCTCCAAAATTTTACTATACCAAATTTTCTAGTTATACAGTACCTCTTGATGATGGTGTATTCTCATAAACTAAACTAGAACTGGATCCTCCTAGTACATTACCAGCTCTCACTGTGATGGTATAGTTCATACCACTGTACAGACCTGTTAATGTATAACTGTATGTTGTAGTGGACTGATGAGGAGCAACAGAGACTGTCTCATTCACTAATGATGACTCGGGACAAGATGAAGTATAGGAGATGATATTATAGTGTGTTACATAGTTGTCACTACTGGGAATAGTCCAGTTTACTGTAATACCAGTGGTTGAAACATTAGATACTGAGAGACTAGTTACTGGACTAGGAACTAGAATAAAATCAATTTTTACACTCTCTCAATAGTAACAACTCACCATCAAACCTTAACACTGTTACTGTACTATGAACTGAAGGAAGATCTATATATGAGTACACACTGATGGTATAGGCACTCATTGGTGAGAGATCTGGGAGTACAATTTCATCTTCACTAGTAGATACTACATTTGTTATGTCTCCAGTAGTATACTCAATCACATATCCATTAGTCTCTGATGAAGTGGTCCAGTTCATTTTAGTACTAGTAGCATTCAATATAAACCCTCTCACATTAATAGGAGGACCACTAGGAGCTAAAATAGAGCAGACAAAAATATACTATTGTTTAAAAAAGCATAATAGTACCTTGTAATATCACAGATTGACTGTAGTTGACTCCTCCAATCATTGCTATACAGCTAACATTAACTGACACTCCCAGTGGATCAGGATATACCAGTAGTGTGTTGTTGTATGTCAGGAACTCAATTGATGTATACATTGAGTTACTCTTCATCACTCCATTCACTAGCCAGTAAACATCAGTTGAAGGATTTATATCAGTAGTTGTGAGACAATCAATACAATATTGAGTGTTATTGAGTTGTGTAATGGATGAGACTAGTGTCCTATCGATTGAAGTGATAACTGATAGAAATGCATCAAAAATGTTACAAGTACATTGAAAGGTTAATACCTGGTAAGGTCTGTACACTGATTGCACTGCTAGCGGGTCCCAGTAATTGTTGATAGGCTCTGACTGTGATGCTATAAGTTGTTCCTCCTCTCAGTCCATTTAGTGTGATTGTATTATTACTACTTCCCTCCACCTGTACTGTCTGTACAGTGTCTGTGTCACTAGTGACATTGACTACATATCCATCAGCATCAGATGAATCAAGTGCAGTCCAACTGACAGTGATAGTGGTAGCTGTCTTGTTAACTTCAGTAAGGGAAGAGGGAGCAGATTCTGGGACTAAGAGAAAATTAAGTTTATTAAAATACAAAGACATTCTCACCAGTTATTGTAATGGTGCGGTTCCTCATCACACTGCCAACATGCAAATAAAATCTATAGTCATGATTGCCACTAATTACAGTTTGATTTTGCATTCCACTAATATTATTTCCATCCCATGTAATAGTTACAGCATAATCATTTTTTCCATTGCCAAAATTTATTGACATTCCATTGCCAATAGTACAGCTGTATGGATCTCCCATACAGACTTGAGTACTAGTATTTCCAGACTCATAATACCAATTGGTTGCATACACGGAGAATAAACTTACAAAACCTGTTCTTATAGCATGTAGAGTAAAATTTTGAGGTAATATTGTTATATCTGAAGGAAGATCAACTGATATCTCTTCAATTTGCGCATATTCTACAGTAAGTAAAATATACATTTATAATTAAAATTAATTATTATAGTCAACTGAAATAAGGCAGAAATTACAAGTAGTTCGTTTAAAAGAATTATATTTTCAAAATTTTGAATTCCCAAATAATTCATCCTTGTAACTGCTTAAGCCAGCAACTAACCAGTTGTATCATCAGTTCCCTCCCAAAAAGTTAATGCTCTATAGATTGCATGCCCCTAAGTCACTTACTGAATATATTAGCAAAGATGATGTTAGTGTTAGGATCTGAACAATTAGTGGGTAGACAACACTTGTACCAGCCATCAGACTCATCAGATATTGGAAGTGACAGTCCAAAAGGTATATAAAGGCTAATACTGGCATTATTAATCTCTGTATACTTTTGACAAAGGAAAGGATCACTGTAATCATAGCTTGTGCAGTTAACAGGTTCATCATCTTCAAGTCTAACCCACTCTCCAGTAGTTAGACTAAAACCTGGTAATGCACAAGTAATTTTATTATTTGTCCTGATATAGGCATCTAAAAAATATGATTCATTTGAATAACAGTTTCCATCATACCTCAGGTAGATACCTATAAAAACCTATACAGTTGTCATTATACACATCCAGTGTCTTACCTGAGGAAGGTGGACATTGACTAATAACTTCACTGACACTCAACAAGAAGACAACTGCTGTCAGAGTAGACATAATTCACAACAAGGAGGAAATGTCTCACTATGAATAAATTAAATTTTATTGCTAATGATTATTAACATGAGAAGGGAATTTAATTTACATGTAGCAATAGATACTAAAACTTGCTTTGTACATGTAGATATCTATGCACTGACATTCAAGTAACAACAATATGCCCATAACATCATCACGACAATTATTATTGCATTAATAAGTAAGAATTTCTTTTGCCTTGTTTGTGCGACTAGGAGCTTTTTGTTACAAACTAACTATGACATTGAAAAAATTTAATATTTTGAGTATAAGTATTCTGAAACGTAAAGGGTAAACTTTGTAATAGGAGGTCTAGCACTGCTGGTCGCTACTCAAAATTGATTTATATAGGACACTTCATGTCTTCTTTAGACAAGTAGTCTATGTATTGTAACAGTTGTTCATATTTTGTAAAGCAAACAAGTACATGTACTGTGTCACTTAACAAAAGTAAACACCATTGTATAGCTGCTGTATAGGCAAAACTGAACATACATGCAGCTCTTTATTCAAAAGAAGTTGATATTGCTTATTTTTAGTAGTTAACATACACAAGTCTACTTGCTACCATCCACAGGACTCAACTCATGTTATACACATTCTTAATACGGGAACCAAAAGTTTCAAATTAATAAAAAATACACAAAACTATAGTCTCAGTTGTTTCAGAGTGGAGTGTAGATAAGACAAACTAAAATAATTAGCCATGCAACTTAATCTTTTTATTACTAGGTCTAATGAATATCTAATATACCAGTGTGCAGTCCAATAAATAAAAATGAGATTATTTAAATTTATCTTTTAATCATTAAAACTAAAAAAGGATAGGATTTTCAAAATGTTATCATAACTACGCACCATAGAACATGAAAAATGCATGTCAGAACCAAACTAAACTACATGTATGTCCTTTTGACGGACCAAAATGGTATACAGTTAGAATTTAGTCAATTGACTAACTTGTAACTGTATACCATTTTGGTACGTCAAAAGGACATATACGAAGTTATGACACAGTTGAGTTATGTAGTATAAACATAATGTTTGAGTGTACAAAACTTGTGAATTGTTATTGAAATGAACCGTGCAGCAATATTTATGGGCGTAAAAGATTTATATAAGTATTTCCCTTTCAAGAAGGGATGTTTACTATTCCTGTCAATTTGCAGTATACAGAGAAATGAACACATAAAATTACTCACAATAAGAAAAACTACAGTTGAATGTTTAGCCACATTAATAGTTCAAACACAACAAGCACATACACACTTTATTATAGTTCTATACAAACAAAAACACCCGACTAAAATGTTGCTACTTTTCTATTTAATGCCCCTCATTAATCGTCTGCAATGTTGACTCTTTATTTCAGCTAGTGCTGTCTCAAGACTGTTAGTCAAATGAATGAGATTAACAGGATCAGTCTCTATCGTATAAACACTAGGAACACCTAATTAAAGAAAAAATTAAAATTGAAAGGAGGAAATAAGAATACAATAACTTTTTGTTGTGATTAGTATACCATTAAGACTAAACTAGTAACATACATACATAACATAGACATGAATACATTTAACATACAAACATAATAGTATAAATGCAACAGACAGTGAAAGTAACACTGGCACAAGGTACTACACATACTTCACTGAACCCATAGCCACCACATAAATAATAAACAAAGATTTGGTTTAGACTCTTCGTGTACATTAGGTTTTCATTAATTATTGGTATACTTGATCAAATACCCTGTGATATAATAGGCCATTTTCGTTCATTTGAAAATTTTACACACACAATATACAATGTAAAATGCATGAACATGTGCATCAATATGGCTTCAAATTTTTATCATAACTAAATTTTGTCAATATTATTATTAATGAACACGTACTACATGCATACATGCACATGTGTAATATACCGTATAGCAGAAAATTTTTGCGGGCCAAAATTTTGTGGATTTCACGTTTTTTCAACAACCACAAAAATAAAATTCACGAAAATTGATTTAATATGGTTCAAGATGGCCGAAAAGTAGAAAACCACAAAAATTAAAGCCACAAAATTGATTTTTGAATGGATCCACAAAAAATTTTGGGCCACAAAATTTTTCCGCTATACGGTAGTTACAGTATGCCATGTTCACATAACATGTTAATATAAACCATGGTTTCGAGGTGTGTATCAGTATAATGTGAGACCTCTGCCCCTCAATGTCTGCTCTCGGCTTCACCTCAGGCAGACATCTCGTGGATCAGGTCTTACATTACTGATACACACCTCCAAACCATGGTTTATGTAATGCATGTACATTGTATATTGATGTACATACATGTATCTATACCTTCCTCCTCAGTATGTAGTCTCAGTAGTATTGATGGTTGTACTTGTCGTTCCAGTGATCTAGAGCTCAGTTGTGCCTCCAGTCTCCACTCCAGGTCAGTGTAGTGAGGAAGATCAAGGGACATACTCATTAGGAGGGACCTTATCTCAGAACTGTTCTCCTCATATAGCTAAAAAAAGAGGATAAATATTAAATTAATTAGAAGAGAATTAAAAAAGCACACTACATGTATAATAATCAGGGTTTCTGTTCAGATTTAGTATGTTAAATTGAATGGTTAAAAATCAAGCATTAGTCAACATGTACCGTATAAGATGAAATGTTGATTTTATATTGGCGGATTGACAGATTTATATAAAAACGTCAAGATAACATCCACAAGCAATAATTCCATTTATGAGTGTGACCACACCCACATTAACTTTAGTAAAAAATTTAATTAAAAGCAGCTACGTGTACATGTAGCTAACATGGCTTTACTATGTTTCCTTAAGCCAGTCTCTAAACCAGGTGATAAAGAATACAATCTTCCAGAAAAGGTACCTTCTTTCTCTGATAATATGTTGTCCGTGAACCACACCCGCTTAAGTAAAACCCCACCTAAGGGTATTGATATAATTAAATTGTTAGAAACCGCCAATATTAAATCCGCCAATAAGCTAGCCATCACAAAACCGCCAAAAAAAACTCCCACCAACAAAAACTCCCGCCAACAAATCCTCTTATACGGTATTGGCATGTTTTTTTTAATGCTCATAACTTGAAACATCAATCAGAATCAGCTCAAACTTCTACACAACATAACAACATGCATATGCATTAGAAAATGTAATAAAACTGTTACTCATGGTTACCTGGTAGAAATCCTGGTACATCAAAAGGTTGTCAGTGGAATACAAGAAGGATCAAAGAACCTAACAAACCGAGCACTTTTAACTGATAAATTAATATCTAAACAACCTAATAATAATAATAATAATAATAATAATAATAATAATAATAATAATAATAATAATAATAATAATAATAATAATAATAAACTTGGTACTAAATACATGTAAGCCATTTATAAACCTTAAATCAAGCAATGGATACAAGTACAAGAAAGTGTCTCTGTTATAAAAAGGTGTCCTTTATGTGAAGATTACTTTATACAGTAAGGAATTTACATGTAGTTGGTACACTAAGTGCTGTCAGTTAAATGGAGGTGTACACAATAGAGAGTGTCCATTAAAAAAGGCTATACCACTGTACATATGTATGGTAGGAGTACAATACTAACAACTGACCTGCTTTTTGATTGGGCTGATTACCAACCACACCCACTGTCTGTCCATTCTACCTGGCAAATCCAACTACTACATGTGCACATGTACATGTATATTCATAGCACAGTCGGGCATTATTTAGAAGACCTCTTCCTTGTCTACCACAGCTTTGATGATGCAAGACATGGCATAAGGAGTGTCAGATGAAGGAGGGATGATGAGATTAAGAGCAGTGAGATCACAATCACTATAATAATGATAATTATAATAACTAGAAAAAAATGTAAAACATTAAAGGCCAGGGGCTCTGACTCTGACCACACCTCCTAGTCATGCCACCAAACGTATGCATCATATACATACACACTGTACGTAAAGAAATTCTCATAAGGGCTTTGCCAAAAAATTAGTTACTAGACGGATGTAAAACATTGAAGGGGCAGGTACAAGCAAGCAAGGGAATATACAATGTTTAGATGTCACACAACTAATGTTGATGTAACACATACAGAACTTGTGACTTGCAAGCATGGAGCGACATTTATAGCTTGCTCTTCTTGCTTTATTATTAGTAAAGAATCTCAGCTGAAATTTAAGCATAATTTAACTGCATAGCTTAGCATGCAAAGCACAGTACTGACAGGCATTCTTTTCTATGAGAAATTCAAAATTATATTTAAGGTTTTATATTCTGTCATTCAACCATGATTCAAGAGAACCTAAAGATTTACATGTATATCTCCTTTCTTAACTTCTCTCTGCTGGAGAAGTGTCTAGACAGCAGATCAGTCTTATTTTGCTGCAAGTAGCATCAGAATTTGCTCCCATTTCATGGCCTTGATAGTCGCCATTTTATTTCATTGCAACCACACCCACATCAATGAAAACATTTCATCAGAATGCTACCGCATTAGATCATTAATTGATGTAAATAGATAGTAGTACACACATAGGTCTGACCAGAATAGGTGTGACTGTGCACGTGCATGCATACAGAGTGAGGAAGACATTCACCTGAGTGAGGATTGCTCATGCTTGCCCTAATACATTGATTGATTATTCATTACATGACTAATATAGGAGTGACACCAGGTATCTATTAACACTAATAATAAATCACACCCACTATAAATTAATTACTATTAAGCAACACCCACTATTAATTGATTACCTTATTTTTAGGAGTATTCAGTGCTAAGGTGTTCAACGAATGAATCGTATTTGATGAATGAATCATCTAATAATAACTGGACCCTCTCCCTTCCTGTCAATTTACCCTGTAATAAATAACAAAAATAAACATTATTAGACTATTCATTCATTTACCACTTTGTCTTGTTGTTGTAATTGTACTAGCTTAGTGGGTGTGGCTATGATTGATCACGTGAGCAATCACAGCCCCACCCTTAGCCTTTTGCAAATATGGCTCATAAGTCTTCTTTTCTCCCATCTTTTCTACGTATGCCATTGCCAGTACCAGATCCGCACCTGACTATAGCAGATCCTACAAAGAATCAACTGTCAAGTATATTTAATTGTTTATTTCTTTTATTAAATGAAATTTAAATATTTAGGTATTCCCGAACTACTTCAGTTGCTCGGTAGGCATGGTTATTTTGGAGCCAATTACTATATTCTTGGATTTTATCTTGGACTATCCTCTCCTACACTGGATGTTATTGCAAAGAATAATAAAGGAGATAATGAGAGCTGTTTACGTGAGTGTCTTACTAAATGGTTAGAGAAAGCAGACGATGTACAGGAGACTAGAGGTGGTCCTACTATCTATTCATTGATATCAGCATTGAGGGAATTAGGAGAGAATGAAGTAGCTGAAGGAATAGATATGGAGAGTGAGTTTAATAAATGAATATTTTATTTATTTGTTTGTTAATTTATTTTTATTTGTTGTTAAGAGCATCCTGCTTGTAGAATTCTTTCTTGTTATACCTCAGACCAAACTCTGGTATCTGCATTACCTCAGTTGGCTATATATTTGTATGACGCAGATCTTATACAAAAGATGATCGTCCCACGTCATATGCCAAGAGAATCACTACTGGGTGAAATAAAGGCGGCAGTTTGTGCTGATTATAAAAAACTTAAGGCATTTGCTGGTATTTTATGTAAATATAAAGTCACTGTTGGTATAGGAAGAGCTATTAAGAAAGACTGCAGTAAGTACATGTATTATAACATATACCAGTAACTTATGATTGATTTCTAGGAGAGGTTTATGAGAGTGATGATGATAAGAATGGTAAGAGTTGATTTATTGACATATTAATTATTTTATTAAAGGACTCCAGATTTATCTTCCTAAGAGTGTCACTTCAGAGTTTAAGAAGATGCGATTAAAGTTTTGGCAAACATTCATCAAAGTAGAATCGATCATGAAAAGTAACCCTGAATCCCCATCCCTTTATGATATGAAACATGTACTTGGTACATATAACAAAACATTATGGCCACAGTTAGCTCAGTGTAAAGGTATCAGTGACATTCTACAATTAATACGTGCTAATAGTTCACTTGATGACATTAGTATGTTGGAGTATTTTGTTAATGAGTATACTATAGAGGAGGCTAAGGTAGTAGTTGAGGAATGTAAAGGAGCTGTCGAGGATTTAAAAATAAAACTTTGCCAATTTTTGGAAGAAGAGCTTTTAAAAGCTTCATCACTAAAATCTAAGTGTGTTATGATTGTCATTGATGAAGATATTGATAATTCAGTGCTTAAAGATGTACAGAGACTGTCATCAGGTGTATTACCATACCATGTAAAATTAAAAGTCATTAGAGATGATGGTAGTATGTGGGAAGTTTGGGAACAAGAATCATTTTCTGATACTTTTGATGATCCTATTGTACTAAGTAAAGATATCACAGCTACAACTAAAGAAATTACAGGTACATCAATATTATTATTATGATACATAAGGTAGCTATTGAGTATAGGAACAACAGAATCAGTGAGCCATTCTTACCAGGAGGAGGAGGAGGAGGAAGACACAAAGGATGAGCATCAAGTTATGTTGCTACAGGAGAAAGTTCAAAGTATTCAAAAACAACTGGAGGAAGAAAAGGAACTCCATGAAAAAGAGACAAAAATTCTTGAACAAGTTATAAAGAAATATGAAAAACAAATACTTCAACTGAAAGGGGACTTCATTCAAAACAAAGGGACAATAGCAACACTTACTGAACAACAGGAGGAAATTAGTGAAGACTTGAAACACAAGACAGAGCAATATGAAGAATTAAGATCAGGTTATGCAATAGTGTTATTAATAGTTTAATTGTTGTTGTTTGGGTCATTTTTATACTGTAGACAATGAACTTACTTACAAACAACTGGAGGAACTTGAAAAGAAACTAAAAAGAGAGATACAAACATCCTCCTGTTTCATGAAACAGAAAGAAGTTGCTTTAAGAGAGAAAGAGGAATTACAAATAAAGATTTTTGACCTTCAACAAGAATTAGAACTACAGCAAGCCAAAGATCACAAGGAAGTATTAGTTCAGTGTGAATACACTATCACTCAGTCAGGTATGTTTGTGTATGTGTATTATGTTGTGTACGTGTTTTTATTGGTATAGTGTTTTGATAATTTCAAAGACACACCATTTATTATATGCACCTCTTCTTATATTAGAACAAGGGCCAGTACAACAGAAAGAAGAGTATGGGATATTACAAGAGAATGTATCCACATCTAATTATATTAGTAAAGGTATAAGTTTTATGAACATGCATGTACTGTTTAATTGTTAGCATTTTAATATAGGTAACATATCACAATTATCAGTAATAATGGCACCAGTTGAAGATGACTGGTATTATATTGGACAGTGTCTTGAAGTGAAGGAATCAGTGTTAACTGAAATCAAAGAGATGACACCAGTTGATTCAAGATTAACTCATGTACTTGAGACCTGGTGTCATGAGAAGGATAGAACAATAACTGAACTGAAGGAATCATTGAAAAGAATAGATAGAGATGATATACTGGAAGGTAAGGATTAGTGATTGGTATATATTAATTATATTCATTTACTGTACATTGTCATTCACTGTAGGTTTACATGAATTACCTACTGGACAATATACAATGAATAATGATGAAGAATATGATATTAATGGTATGTTGTTGTTTGTGCAGTTACTGTTGACATGTTTATTAATTATTATTATTATTTTTAGTAAAAGATTCAAATGATGAAGTTGAGACCCAAATTGAAACTGAAAACAAAGAAATACAAACAACACAAACAAGTATGTAATTATTTATTTATTTATTTATTTATTAGTTTTATACTTTAGCTCTTGACAAAGAAATTCAGTTCAACTCTCTTGTATCATCACATAGGTCAGTCCCTGTACTATTAGTAACGTACATGTAGTCTCAGGTCAACTTCGCAAAGAATGAAAAGTAGAGATTTTTTCATTTTTATAATTTTTTTGATGCATATAC
>NW_003546481.1:123026-125571 GCF_000090795.2 Amphimedon queenslandica | reverse complement strand
CATTTTTATTAATAACTAATTATAACTTATTTGCGCATGCGCAGTAGCTGACTACTCATTCACTACTCGATACCATCGATAATGAGACTCAGACTACTTGGTATTGGTATCGATTCAAAATTTCTGGTATTGCCCACCTCTATAATTTAGTCTTTATGTGCCTAATAAAGAAAATATTACTGCCTTTATAAATTTTGCTCTCTAACAATTAGAACAATTGAATAATGATCATGACAAAATGTTTTATACCAAATTTCAATTTCTGATGCATGAAATAACAAAAATTTTGCCTAACAAAAATTACCCACAATACAGTATACATGTACATGTATTTTAATTATTAATTCCTTTATAGGTTTCCTGATAATACTAGACTAGTCAGTGCAGTGTATGCAATATCAACCAGTCCACTCCTCAAGTCACTGAAGATAAAAATGCAACACTGTATTGATCTCAATGATCCTTCTTTATCCAAGTATCTTAAATTTGCTGTTGCTCCAGTTCACACAGCTAGTCTTCCTTACCAGTTCTCACTAATTGAAGGAGGGGAGTTTCCAGCATACCAGAGATATGGATGGATTGAACGAAGCAAGTTCTGTCTTTTAGCTATTGTTGGGAAGGAAGACGAGGAAAATGGAGGAGGTAGGAATGAGGAGAGGAATGGAGAGGAAGATGGAGACTCAGGAGATGAGGGAGGGAAAGGAAAGGGACAGACAACAGGAGGAGAGGGACAAGGAGCTGGAAGAGAAGAAGGAGGAGCAGGAGAAGGAGCAGGAGGGGGAGTAGGAGCTGAGCGTCAGCAGCAAAAAGAAGAAGACAAAAGACAAGTAGATGGTCGATTAAGCCAAGAAAAGAACAATCATGAGAAAAAAGAGCATGATGATGAAGGAAGGGTAGGACAAAAATCATTACAGGAGAAAAAAGGTGAGCAGTATATTGAGGATCAGCCATGAGTTTCTGTTTCTGTTTCTTATAGTTGTACCTACTCATTCAACTGGTATTTGTGAAGCTACAATATATTATGGACAAGTGTTTTATGAACGAGCAGATAAAATGAGATTTGCAGCTGCTAAAGATTTGAATGCTCTAGTTCAGGTACGTGTAGCTATATTGTAATTAATGTTATTATCATTATTAAATTTATTGTGGTTTATTAAAAAAGAATATCATAAACTAGAAATTAGTGGTCAAGCTTTCAGTTTTAAATTTCATCCTTCTTTTGGATGCCTTGAGCTAGTGTTTGGTCCTCAGGATGAACCAATAACTGGTTGGACTGTTAGTCCAGAAATTGAACCTTGTCAGGTACATATGTGTATCATAAAAAGTTTGTTGTTTAATAACATGTTTAGATTAAAGAAAGAGAAATGAATAAATTTGGTTCCGAAATTAATAATACAATTCCTCCATCTTGTTTGGTATCAATTTATGCTGACAGCAGTCGTCCTGATACTGTTCATGTACTGAAGTATGCTATACCATTGAAAGGTTTACTGGAGCCAATGAAAATCAAAATTAACAGATCATTAAAGAAATTATTAGGTATTTTATGATATTATATCAATAACAATAATTATTTTGCCTATAGCTTATTCTGTTGGTACTAAGGATGGTCCTAATCCACAAAATGATATCAAGAAGCACCTGAATGATCTGAAACATTTCCTTTCAACTTCAGAAGCAATGTTTCGTGACATAGCTAATGGTTGTAAGGAGGAACGAGTTATTAAAGTGTAAGTGCAGTGATTTTTTAGGGTATTTATTTTATGGTCTTAATATGATTGCCTGACCATAATAATGTTGTCTTCCAACTCCCATTGTCTAAAAAAAATTATTCACTGAGATATGAGCCTTCAAAGATGCACTTTTTGCTTCCTGCCAATTTACTTCCTGTCCGTGGGTGTGGCTAAACGTGACGTCATAAGAGCATAGATATTAAATGACAGGGATTGGAAACGGAAGCGTGGGCATAGCCCAACCTCCATTCATTTGTATTGCTGCTAGGCTGACAGAGGCTCGTTGAAATTTTTTGTCACAATTTACCCTTGATTTTTTTTCTCTTAGAAACAATATCTCGCGAACAAGTGTTCCTATGCAAGTGGAATTAATGCATCAAGAAGCCTAATGTTTCCTCTTAATAATTCTGTTTTCTATTGTATAGATAATTTTACTATGTTCATGTTATGGCTCTTTTAAAACCATAAAATGTATTTTTTGTCATTATAATCCCTTTTTTGAAAACAAGCTAGAGTAAGATACAAGATCTTTATAATCATATAAAAGAGCTTTCATTTGCATATGGAATGATACTAGTTAGAGTTAGAATCCATGAAGCATGAGTTTGTTACAACAGAAAAAGGGCGAAAAATGAAAAAAATTTTGTTGTACCTATAACTCATTGCAAAATAGCGTTGTAGAAGTAAAAACCTTGCTGCAGGTAGTCCTAAACTTTCTATATGGAACGGTAGGTATATCATAAGTAAGCGTCCACTTGGATTTCATAAATATCCTTCGAAGTCCTTGCAGTACAGCCTCACTAATGGAGGAG
>NW_003546481.1:89874-121916 GCF_000090795.2 Amphimedon queenslandica | reverse complement strand
CTCAGTATAGTCCTTTGAAGTATCAGTCACATTCAAGTTCTGCTTCTCAGCCTGTAGTTCACTGCTCTACTCTAGTTTATGATAGATAGTCTATGGTTCTGTTCCGCATTCTAGACACTCTGCAGAACGCTACGCGTTCGCTCCGCATACGTCTGTGTACGTTCCGTATCACTCGTTCCGCATTCTTCGTAGTGTTCCGCAAGTTCCGCCATAGAAACGACCGAATATTGGGCTCTTATTTGCTGGTGATAGCAACTATTATCTTCTACTCTTGGTAATAGTAATTGATTCAACTCCTCTGTTCTGCTGGGTAATATCAATAATATTTATGCCGATTATAATCCTGATACTGTGCCTAACTGGAATCATGCTATTATTGCTATATACCATTGAAAGAATCATTTCAGCCTCATTTGTCACTTCTACCTTTTTAACTTCATGGTTCTTTATTTTTACATGCTAGGCTGAGGATTTTTTTAATTTTGTGATTGTCGTCTGTAATACTCTCATTGACATTTCACCAAAATGGTAAGAAATTAAAAAATTATTCTGTCACTATTTCTTAATTATTTGTAGTTGAAGCAACAAAAAATTTAATGAAAGCAAAAATGAAAGCCACAATAAAGAAATATGAAAATGTAAAATACAGTATAAATAATTGAAGCATAAGAAACCGATTAGTGGAATAATGGCCAGAATCACTGGTTAAGGTCATTAAAAAATAATTGTGGAATAAAAGACAATGTATTTCCTAAAAATAGCTCCCAATCACCCCCAATTTTTATTAAATTTTCTGATACTTACATGTATTGATGTCCTTGTGCTATGTAGAGAATTTGAGCTGATTTTGAATAATTTTTTTGAGTTATAACCATTTTTAGAAACAAGCCAATTTCTGATAGATACCCTGATTAGTCCAAAATTTTTTTCCAAAAAATGGGTTCAAAATCATCCCGAATTTTAATTACAGTTTTAAATACATAATTATGTGTAAAAGTTTGAGCTGGTTTCAACTGAATTTTTTTCATTTTTAGAAATTGGCCGATTTTTATGGTGTTTTATGAAAAATGGCTTAGAAATCAGCCCCAATTTTTTCTGCATTATTTTATTGGCATCTGGTTTTGTATTACTGTATAAAATTTATTGGCAGTGAGTGTGATAACTGATAGTTTAATGACTGATTATTTAAAACCACATGATACATGTAGTTCATATTGGCAATGTACATGTGTTTTCATTGTATAAATTGACAAATATATGTACTTGTACATGTATATGTGCTTTTCATGATAAACAAGCATTATTTGATTGACTGCTTGCCAAAATTATAGCATCTACTGATGAAAAATTATAGCAGTACATGTACATTCATGTATACTGAATAGTGGAAAATTTTGGAGGGATTAAAATTTGGCAAATTGCTAAATTCTGGGTAATTGTTGGATTTTATTTGTCAAATTTGTGGCCATGTGTCATTTAGCATGCATATAATGGCTCAAAATAGTGGATTTTTATTTTGGCGAATTGCTATCAGAGCGCCAATTTGCAATATTTAATTCTCTCCAAAATGTTCCACTATATAGTACTATAAATTGTCACAAAGCACATTCTAAGTAGCATTGGAGCTAATTAAAAAATTTATTTAAAAATTCAATTTTGATTGGAATGAGCTCAAACTTTTAACACAAGAACATGTATATGTATCAGTATTAGTTATAAAAGTGTTAATTTCTCTCGTAGCTACTTTTGATGAAATTTGGCCAAACACTGTAATATATTAGTACAGGGTATTTTGTCTAAATTTTAAAAAACTTTAAAATTTCAAGAAAATCCAATTTTGATTGACGATGCAACACAAGAACATAATAACAGGAAAAATTATAAAAGTGCCAAATTCACTGGGGTATTTTGTCTAAACTTTGAGCAGCTTTAAAAAAATTTTTGAGATCAAATTTATCAAAATCAGCTCAAACTTTCCTTGCAATGCAAGAACATGTAGAATTCCCTTTGTAGAAATTTTTGACATAATAAGGGGTCCCCATACTGGGTGTTTTGTCAAATTTGGAACTGTAATATATAAAATTTATTGGCACTGTAATACCTGATAATTATGCTAAACAATTATACAATGTATGTCAATTAAAATTTGTATCTTTTGACAAAAATTTCACAGGATTTTAGAGCAAACTGGCCCCTTATTGGATAGAGCAAAAATGAAGTTGTCATCTCTACACTCTAGCATGAAGAAAGCAAGGTTCCCTATGACTTTATTGGAGGAATTACAACTAGCAATAAGATTAATAGAAGATAAGCAATTACAATTAGGAGAAACTGTAACTAATACTGTCCATGTGTGTGTGTAGCTGTATCATTGTGTGATTATTATTATTATTATTATGTATTACCGTATAAGTGGTATTACCGTATTAGTGGTTCTATTGAGGGAATTATTATTTGTGAAATCTACTAAATTTTCAATTTGTGGATGTTAATTATGTGAATGCAACCACATCCCATGTGTGTACTATAATAAATTGATTTTTTTTGGATTTTATTTTCATGAATCAGGAAGGAATCTACAAAATCTGTGAAATTTGCAACCCTAAAAACACTTATGGTATCTATTGTTATCATTCAATCAATTGAAGTTTTATCTTGTAAATGTAGAAGCATAGTCCAAGGGTGATACACTTTTAAAGCTGAATTCTAACTAGCTACCAGTGTATATTATGTAGTATATTGTGTGGCCAATAGCCCACTTAATTTGCCACAATTGAGATCAAGTTCATCATACATGATGAGCTGTAAACCAACCCTTAGGTATTTGACAAAGTACCATATTTCCTCAGATAAAGGCCTAGGCATTTATTGCTTAACAGAGGCAAAAATCACAGAAAAATAAAATAAAGAAAGTGCCAAAACCCAGGCTCGAACCCGTGACTTTATGTTCTGAAGACTGAGGATGAACAATAAGGCCATAGATACTACGTGTAGTATCTATGATTAGGCTATTTGGGCCACTCTAAACATAAGGACACATAATACTGGGTCAAACATGCATATCATAGTGGTAATATATTAGTGATAGGAATTTATTTGAATAGGATGCCTATTTGAAGAAATACAATACATACTCTCACTGTAAATGATGACAGCAGCTCACTTTTCAATTATCAGCAAACTAAAATTAATAAAAACTAGCAGTGGCTTCAGTAACTAAAAGTAAGTTAAGAATTAAATCAGCAGTTCAGCACTCACTATTCTAAAAATTTTATTGTTGTGACAACTAATATCTTGATTATTATTTAACATATATTTCGTAGTAGCTAACAGGAGCATCTTCATTGCTTGGTGATTCATCTCCACACACCCTCAACTCAATATAGTCAGTAGTGGTAGCACTACCATAGTCTCTGTGAAACCATGGGATACCAGGAACATTACAACAAGGTGCCTCGTTTGAAAAGCAATCTTGACCATCCCAAAGCGTATCATTTATGTACAGTGTAACTGAAGCATACCCATAACGACCTGATTCACAAAAGTAGTTATTACCAATAAAAGACAGCACTGATACTGAATTACCAGTATTGCATGGACATGCACGTGTTGCAGTACTATCCTCAGCATAACCACTCATTAATGTCCAGACATGTTCACGATACGACCCACGAGTAATGCTAACACCATCAACATAATAAGTATCAATGTTATTACGAATGTTATATCTATGCCAGTAAGAATAAATATATGAAGGTTTGATAGCGTCGGTACTGCCATACTGATATCCCTTCACTCTACCACATATCTGAGAGTAGATCAGGTTTTGAGATGGGAAAATTGCAGAAACACAGCCATAATTTGGTCTACCACAAGCTCTAATTCCTTCTGACTGGTACAGTCTAAACCCAGAAGGACAGTCCTCTGTAGCATCAGTCATATCCAGATATGCTAGTCTTGTCCATCCTCCTCCTGAACCACACAGTTCCTCCATATTACAGTAAGCAGTGTAAGTTTCATTATCTGTTGCTAATACATAATACCCTGATATGCTGCTTGGGTACTGGCTTTTTAATTCTTCGCAAGAAGTTGGTAAAGGAGTCGATTCATTGTGCAGTGCCAATAGTTCTTGTGCCACTAGTAGTATCTCATTAACCACTCCAGCAGTGGAGGTACTGGTGTCGTGTAGATTAGAAAGAGCGTTGACAATTTCATTAAGCTTGTGTGCAACCCCATTTGTGGTATGTAGTATCTGTTTATCAAGCTCAGTGAAGTTGGAATGAAGTAGCTCGAAAGTATTTTGTGCCACATTGTTAGCCCATTCATTGAAGTCAGGAAGGCTCTTTGCTACATTGCTGTTAACTTTAAAGACAACACCATTAGCCCATTCATCAAATTTAGGAAGGCTCTCTGTTACATTGCTGTTAACTTTAGAGACAACACTGTTAGTCCATTCATTGAAGTCAGGAAAGCTCCCTATTACATTGCTGTTAACTTTAGAGACAACATCGTTAGCCCATTCATTGAAGTCAGGAAAGCTCTCTGTTACATTGCTGTTAACTTTAGAGACAACACCATTAGCCCATTTGTTGAAAGTCAGGAAAGCTCCCTATTACATTGCTGTTAACTTTAGAGACAACACCGTTAGCCCATTCGTTGAAGTCAGGAAAGCTCCCTGTTACATTGCTAGTGACTTTAGAGGCAATGCCATTAGCCCATTTGTTGAAGTCAGGAAGGCTCTGTACTATACTATTGTTAAAATTCTCAATAGCTAGATCAAACAATTCTGTAATGTTTGGAATAATCTGTACCAACATTTCAAGTATAATTTCAGCATTTTCAATTTTAGGAGGATTATTCATATTATTATCAGCTGCTGCAGTTGTGGCACCCTTTTGTTCTGGTATACGAAACAGCATTAAGCAAAGTATAGCCAACAGCAGCATCAATATGATGCATAGCAAGACAACAAGAACAATAAATGGTGTGTTCCATGCTGAATGTTTTGGTACCTTTTTTAAAGGCTCTGCCTGTTGAAAATCATTCTTTGCAGTAGAACCAAAGTCTGCTAGCTCATATATGTGATCCTCTATTGGTGGGTTATTTTGAGCTTTTCCTTTGACTTCCATTAAATTTAATGGCAAAAAAGAGTGTAGGTGCATGAAGCTATTAATTTCACTTTTTATAAAAAATGAAAGTATTTTTCCGGCTACAAGGCATAGCTAGTTATATATTAGCCTAAAATGTTCAATACAAAAGGATTTAAAATGTATTCACAACACTACCATATAAAAGGAGAACAAACAAAAATCTGATTTTTTTGTTTATGATTAACAAAACTAAACGCAACACCATTAACAAGTAGACAAACATAAACAAAGTCCACTTAGCAATTAGGTTAAAATATTAGTGTGTGCAAAATTGATGCTTGTCTGTCATTCATTGTACATATAAGATCAACATACTAATAGCTAGCTATACTTATGATGTAATCCTTTAAGTTACAAACAATGATATATAATGTCACTCTGAGTCTATATGACCAGACATATTGTATTTATTTCTGTTGAGTGTTGTTGCTTTTATGATAAATTGTTTTTTGTTGTTGCTGAATGTAACTCTTAACCATTCACAAACAGATCATCTTTCAATTTGATCTATTCTCAAATTTTAATACTAGCTAGAACACTCACCACAATGTCACGTATACTTGATATCAGCTAATCATTATAAGCTCATTGTCAAACATAAAGTATTATTCTTGTTATACCGATAACTCTGCAGTGTACCAGTGCTATAATTGTTGTATTATTGTTATCAAATATAAATGATCAAGTGGAGTGACACATCTGGGTTCAGATACCAAGTCTTCATCTTATTTATTGTATGGGGTATAATTAAAGCTAGCATGGAGAGAGATTGAGGTGGGAATTGTAGAAGAGGGAGAGAGAGAGATATCATAGCTGCTATGAATTGACCAAATTTGGTCATAATGAAGTTGTACTAGAGACATTTTGTATAAACTAGTGGTACTATAGTTTATGTATGGTTCTCATGTGACAATGATAAGAGTGACACATACACCCACTTCTCTTGTGCTCTGCTCTTTACCATTAGTGACTGGATAAAGGAACTGCTTCAGTGTATTTATTGTAACAATATTTACAAGATGATTGACGTCTCTCAATGGAGAGCAAGTATTGGACTGTGGAACTACTGTCAAGCTGCCTCCAGTAGACCAGCTAGTGGCCGCCACTCTCACTCATTCAAAGCTGCAGTAGACAGCAAGTCAGGCAGTACTACATCAGGAGAGAAGACGTCCAAACTGCCAGCAGCTCTGTTCCTTATTGCTTTCCTCCTCCTCCTCTTTCACTCTCTCTCTCTATTAAGACACATCTTCATAATTCCTCCAACAGGTAAACAACAATTGTAACTTTGTACTTGTATATTTACTGGTATTTTATTATTAGGTAACTGCTACCAAGTACAATGTACTACTGGTGTTACTGTTACTGATACCAATTACCTCCAGTCAGTAGTCTTACCAGGAGGCAGCAGTTCTAACCTGATTTACAATGATCTCTATTTGATTGTTTGTCTACGTATGCTCCTCCTCTTATCAGGAGATGTTGAACTCAATCCTGGTCCTATGATTGATGATCGACCTGATATTTCATTGTTGCTTCAATGGCTTGAACCACTTGTTGAATGGCAATCATTTGGACGTCAGTTACCAGGAATAACTCCAGATATTATTACATTAATTGAACAATCAGAAACTGATCTTTATCATAAAAAGAAAAGGCTCATCACAGAATGGTTATCCATCAATAAAAATGCAAAATGGATGGATGTGATTTCAGCATTAAAAAGAAGGAAAGAAACTGAACTAATGCAATTCATTTGTGATCAGATACAAGTACAACAATGTACAGGAGGTACGATGCATAATCATAATGATTATTATTATTATTATATTTAATCTGCATAGGTAATGATGATGCTCCTAGTACTATACCAGCAGCACCTATTGTTTCATCATCAGTTTCTGTAATTAATGAACCTGATACTAGTACTACATCAGGTAAACATACACTTATCAAAGACAGCGTTTATTAACTGCAGTAGGTAGTTCAAAGGAAATATTAAGGACTCATTCTCACGCACTTGCTGATACTATTACTACTAACCTTTACAGAGTAACTGATGCACTGTATGCTAAAGGACTGGTACCACTGGATACAAAAGAATTCATACATACAGCAACAGGAATATCTGATTATAAAAAATCAAGCCATTTAGTGTCTGAGATACAGCGACATTTAGTATCTTCAGATCAATACCTAAAAGATGTATGTTGTGTATTTATAAACCAACAACATCATTCACTAACAATTATTGCTACCTCTATATTACACCAGTTAGGTGAGTGTGTGTGTGTGTGTGTTCGTACATTATCAGTGATCTATATAGTCATTATATTTCAATACATTAGGTCAGTCTATACCTGATAATGTCACATCCATTAGATCAATACCTGATGATGTTCAAGGATATGCTGACAATATGAGACAACACTACAAACACCAACCTATTGTTGCTACAGACTGGCCTCCAAGAATAAGAAAGGACTACTTTGGAAGACTAGCACTAATAGAAAAACAAGACTCCAGCACACAAGCAGAATCAGCTTGGCATATGCTAAGAGGACAAGTTGATAAAACAGTTAAACTAACTGGAAACAAAGAGATAAGTGTTGAAGATGTCCTCCAACCCACAGATAGTTCTCTATCTCTCAGAGTAGTAATAGACGGTCCTCCTGGTATTGGCAAGACCACACTCTGTCGTAAACTGTTAAATATGTGGTCTAATGGATCCCTTCCATATCAACAGTATGACTTGGTACTTTACTGTCCTTTAAGAAATAGCAAGATAGCTAGAGCTACTAGACTAGCTGACCTATTTGTCCGTCAACGTTATGAAGTTCCCATGGTAGCTGAATGGTTTGAGAAGAGGAATGGAGAAGGATTACTGATAATCTTTGATGGTTGGGATGAACTAAGTGAACAACTCCAACAGTCTTCATTAGCTACTAGTATCATTTGTAAAGAGAAGTTAGACCAATGTTCAGTAATTGTTACCTCTCGTAGCTATGCCTCCTCTTCACTTTTAAAAATTGATATTCTCAGTAGACATGTTCAGGTTATTGGATTTTCTAAGGAAGAAATAATGATATTAATTATACATACACTTCAAAAAGATGCAAAACTAGCACAAGAACTAATTGATGAAAACATTGAGATAAAGTATTTCCTGCCCACGCTTAAAAAATATGGTCTAGTAAAAGAGGCAGTGATATATGGCTACAAAGAATATTTCACAACTACTCAAAGCAGTAAGCATTCACAATTAGCAGTGAATCTCATTAATGACCTCCAAATTCGGAATGATGTCCAATCATTGTGTTATGTACCACTGGTCTGTTCCATGGTCATATTAGTTTATTGTAAGGAAGGAGGACGCTTACCAACAACACTCACTCAACTGTATGAGAACTTTATCCTACAAACTATCAGAAGACATGTTAAAAGACATGACATTAACCCACATACTTTAGGTAGTCTTTCTTCATTACCATCTCAATTAGCTAAGCCTTTACAAGAAATGTGTCAATTAGCTTATACTAACCTGGCTAATACAAGAATGAAATTCTCTTCACATGAACTACAGTCATTTAGTGAGGCAGTCAAGGAAGACTATCTTGGATTGATGACAACATTTATAGATTATGATGAGGAGAAGTATCAGTTCCTTCACTTGAGTATACAGGAATTTCTAGCTTCATGGTGGATAGCTAAGCATGAGAAGACAGAGGAAGTGTTTAAGGATCACTTTGATGATGATCACTTTCGGATGTGTCTGAGGTTTGTGGCAGGTCTAACTCACCTTGATCATGAAAGCTATCAGCAGTATTTTAATAAGCAACTTGACTTACAGTGTAAGAGGAAACCATTGTTTGGATTTGAGACTTGTCATCTCTCTTACTTTTATCAAAGTCCTGAGATTAGACAATATGATCATGTCAAATCTGATGATTCTGACAATGTTCCCCCCATTCTTCTTCTTCAACTCCTGTATGAATCACAGAATTCAACATTGTGTCAAGTATTAGCACAATCCATAAACAACCACTCACTGTGTCTGAATCAAGTATCATTATCATTGTTTGACTGGTTGTGTCTCAGTTATTGTATAAACAATTCCAACACAACATGGAATCACTTGCACCTGGGGACTGTATCTAACCAGTCACAATCAGTCTTTGCTGCTGGACAAACCAATAATTCACTACAGATCCAGTGTAAGAGACTGGAGGTGGTAGGGTTAGATCTATTAAATGATGAATTAGTACACAAATTATTACAAACATCACTTCTTCACAGTATTCATGAGTGCTACTGTTTAGTAGAAAATCGTAAATTTCCTTGTTGTCTTCAAGTTGTAATTTTAGAATTCTTAAATCTTCCTCAACTAAAGGTATTGCATTTATTGATGGGTCACGTATTTGACATTACAGACAAGTGCACTGAACTTGAGAAACGTATTGAAGTGAATTCAACACTACAAGAAATGAAGATTAAGTACACAAGCTTCAAAAAGATACCAAGTACTGTAAGTATCATTAGAGGAGTAACAAGAAATAAATCAATAACCTCATTGATGCTACATGTTGATGTTATTATGGCTTTTTCTTGTGATGGATTGTTCTCATGGACCAGAAACTTCAGCCCTGCAGATGGAGAAATAGAACAGTTGCTAAAGGACAACAGCACATTACAAGCTCTTTCACTGGACATACCTGATGAACTCCTACCATCATCACTGAATATTGTAGAGGTGAACACACCACTGACAGCTGTAGAGCTAGGAAGATGGTGGAGTAGTAAACTGATGACATCACTCCTTCCACATATAAAAGGATTACAATGTTTGGTGCTACATGAACCATACCCACCACATCTTCTATTTCTCTCTCATCCCAGTCTACATACACTTACTTTACCCCTAGACACAGCTGAGAGTGCTATTGAACTATTTAACATTGTAATAGCTAATGTTACACTAAAAGCTCTGAAAGTGAATATACAGAAGAGTGGGGTCTATACAAGAGGTATGAGTTCTAGTCTACAAGACATGTTAAAAGAAAACCAAACTCTAAAATATTTTGAGATCAATGATCAAAGTTACAAGGATGGTGATATTCAACTCCCTTTCATTTTTTTGTCCTCCATAACAAATGGTCTGATACACACCACCAGTCTACAGCAATTGAGTGTGCCCATTCCATTGAACGAGGGAGGTGTTATACGAGCTTTTATTAATGTTACCTCTCAAAACAGAAATCTCACAGAACTTCAGTTGAACTTCAGAGTAAATTGGTATACTGATGATGAAAAGGAAACACCCTTTAATGAACAGGTACTTCCTGCTGTTACTAACTTTTTACAATCAAATGTAACTATTAAACTACTGACAATAGAGTATTATGACAATACTATGTACATCTCTAAGGCATTAAATCCTGATATTCTATGCCAGCCTAAGTATAAGATAATGATTGCAAAAGTAAAACTACTATATGAGAGTGTCTTTGTCCATCCCTCACTTGTACATATTAACATAAATGCTGGAAACTACAAATTTATCCTCGAGGATGCTCTTGAAGATCAAAAGAAGACATTGATTGATCAACACAGAATAAAACAACCACACAAACCACTACCAATAGTGAACTTGTAGGAATGTTATTAATAACTGAACTACAAATTGTTGTTGCTATACTCTATCTATCTATTCTTGATTGTGGCTATTAAATTGAAATTTGTTAAATTCAAATGTAACTAGGCTAAAAATCTACAGTATGAATTACATGTAAGTATTAGGCCTGTAAGCCGGGGGGGGGTTATATGCTACCAGCTGTTTCATGTTTTTTCAGGTTTTTCATATTTCTTTATGCAACTTGCCCTTTTGCAAATTCACAACAATTATTTTGATTCGTCAGAAACACAACCTTTACCATCACTTAAATGTGTGGATTTACATGCGTAGTGCAGTTTAAGGTGCTTTAAAATATTGAATGTTCATGTACATGTCATTAAGCTATAGTTTTTATTAATATTAGGATGAGCATGAGCGAACCCCACATAAACAACATGAGTATTTGGGTGCATGTCACCCCTATTTATTTGCAATACAGTAGTTACTATGAATTAGTAATGCAATTATAAATTGAAAGTATGTGGTGACAGCAAAATAAAGTAAGCAAGAATTACATGTAGAGCTAGAAGACTAAAATTTACTTAAATCGTCTAAAGTGATTTTATGAGCTGTAACAGTCATCCCATTATGAAATTGAATTGAATCAAATTGGAATTGCAATTGCATCATTGCCTATGATAGACCATATGTACATGGATAGATCTAGTGCTAAATATAAATGCTTTGCTAGCCTCGACTCTTAATGTTTTACATCCGTCTAGTATTATAGTTAATAATGAAAAAATTAATGCATTTAAGTGTACAGCCAAGCTACATAAAGAGTTCAAATAAACAAACAAACACACTTTAGATCACTTACAAACAATAACACAACAGACTAAAATGTAATTATATTTCTACTTTTTCTATTTAATGCCCCTCATTATTCGTCTGCAATGTTGACTCTTTATTTCAGCTAGTGCTGTCTCAAGACTGTTAGTCAAATGAATGAGATTAACAGGATCAGTCTCTATCGTATGAACACTAGGAACATCTAATGAAACAAATAAGAATACAGTAAATTTTTGTTGTCACCACTACCATTAACATTAAATTAGTTGATTATACATGTACATGTAGCAGATAAATACACAAAATTTCATTTTGAAAGTAACACTAGTACAAAACACTACTTCACTCTATGCTTCACTCTACCCATAGCCACTGCATGAATACACCTACTTGATAATAAACAAAAATTTGGCTTAGACTCAGATATACATGTAATCTTGAAACATGATAGGATCATTATACGTTATCATTAATATTGCTATAATTACTTTGATGAAATACACAAACCTTGCATTAAAGCCCCTTTTTGTTCATTTGAAAATTTTACACACACAATTTACAATGTAATATGCATGGCCTGTACATGCATCAATATGAATCCAAATTTTTTTCATAAATAAATTTTGTCAATATACATGTATTGTCAGGGTCTTTACTACTAATGTATGTACACATGTACATACATGTACATGTACCTTCCTCCTCAGCATGTAGTCTCAGTAGTATTGATGGTTGTACTTGTCGTTCCAGTGATCTAGAGCTCAGTTGTGCCTCCAGTCTCCACTCCAGGTCAGTGTAGTGAGGAAGATCAAGGGACATACTCATTAGGAGGGACCTTATCTCAGAACTGTTCTCCTCATATAGCTAAAAAGAGGATGAATATTAATTAACTATAAGAGAATTAAAAAAGCACATTGCCATAATAGAGAGGGCTTTTGATCAGGTTAAAATGAATGCCTAAAAATCAAGGTATTAGTCAATATGCATTGGCTTGTTGTTTTGATGCTCATAACTTGAAAAATATTCATCAGAATCAGCTCAAACTTTCTATATGGCATAAGGACATCGATATGTATCAGAAAATGTAACAAGAATTGGGGTAATTTTTGAGCCATTTTTGAAAAAACCATAGGCCTTGGGTAATTCTTATAATTTCAGCATTTCTTAAAATAGCCGTAACTTGAAAAATTGAACTTGGAATCAGCTCAAACTTTCTACATAGCATTAGTACATGAATGTGTATCAGAGTAATAAAAATTTGGAATGATTTCAGAGTCATTTTCGTTAAAAACCATGGGCTATAGCTTTGGATACTTTCCAGAATTTTGCATTTTCTTAAAATGGCTGTAACTTGAAAAATTGAAGTCGGAATCAACTCAAACTTTCTATGCAGCACAAGGAAATCAATATGCATAAGGAAAAGTAATAAAAATTTGGGGTGATTTTGGAGTCATTTTTGTTAAAACCATAGGCCTTGGGTACTTTTCGGAATTTTGCATTTTTTTTAATGGCTATAACTTGAAAAATTGAAGTATGTCAGAATCAACTCAAACTTTCTATACAGCACAAGGATATCAATATTCATCAATATGCAACAGAAAAGTAATAAAAATTTGAGGCAATTTTGGAGCCATTTCTTGGAAAAACCATGGGCTAGTATAGCCTTTGCATTTTTTCAAAAATTTTGCTATATTTAGAAAATGCTCATAACTCAAAAAATATTTGTCAAACTTTTTACATAGCATAAGGATATCAATAATTATGTTTGATGAAATAAACTTATTGCATACAATTCCTTGTTTAGCTCCTCGTCAAATCCAAGTATCATAATAGAATCCAAAAATCAATTTCATTGACTGATAGTTTCGAAGATTCAACTAGTAGAAACATGAGACCTTGAACACTCTGTTTAACAGTAGCAGTATCAACACCTAGCTTCTCTATAAAGAGAGAGAGAGGGAGAAAAGTAGGAAAATAAAAAGAAACAAAAGATAAAAATGCTCTATTATGAGTATAATAGATCACTCAGGCCTTGCCAACCAATTCTATAAACTACAAAGAGACTATCTAAATTGAGGTGTGTTCTAGTATTGTGCATTAAACAAAGGCCGGGCTGCTAATCAGCAATTGAGATATACATGTATGTACTGTGTGTCATGGAGGCTTCACCATTACCCACTTGCAATTACTTAGGTTGTCAGCTAGAGGCTTAAGAATTGTATGTAGCCAATCACAAATAACTAAAGGTTGACTCTCAATATGACACATCGTTTTTGTTTGTTTGTATTACTACCAAAAGTGTATGTCATAGAAACAAATGGTTGTGATCAAAATTAGATTTTCTACAAATTTTTTAAGTTGCTCAAAAATTGGGTCAAAGTCCCTATACTATTATACTAGTACATAGTCTCTTGCCAAATTTCATCACAAATGGTTTGAAGAGAATTCTCCATTTTTATAATATTTTTGATATATATATATATATATATATATATACATGTTTTTATGTTATGTAGAACTTCTGAGCTGATTCCAACCAAAATTGGATTTTTTATGAATTTTTAAGTTGCTCAAAAATTAATGTACATGTAGCACCATATAGGGGTTATATTTCATTCAAAATAAATTTTGCATTTTCATTAAATTCGCAAAATTAAATTCCACAAAAGGGAAAATGGCTGCAGAAGGTAAGATTTGTGAAAATTTAAACCAACAAATGGAAAATCTGAACAAATTCGCTAAATTTTATACCAACAAAATAAAACCCTATACAGTAATTGTATTTCCATTGTCAGCAACTCAGCATACATGTAAGTGTAATCTTACCAAAACGTTAATGAGGAACAAAAGAATTTCAAGTGCAGTACAGACATTGACACATGTAGAATTAATGGCAGCATTTGATGGATCAAATTGAGACTACAAAATAAATAATCTTTCATTTTGTTTTATCACGATAAAGTCTTACCCTTGTTTCTAGTAGTTTGCCCAACCATGAAAGGTTCACGTTTAATGCCTAATAACCCTCCCTCTCACTCACTGCTTCAGGGCAGTTTTTCAAAAAGTTTTAAGTGAAATAAAGGGAGAGGTGTGGCTTGTTGTGCATCAGCAGCTAATCGGAAGTACATCTATAATAGAAATGGCTCGACACAAGGAAAGCTCCCTGAATGTTTTCTTGTCATCTGCTCCAACTATAAAGGAGTTAACTGAGCATGTTGATGTTGGTACTAACTGGTATATAGTTGGTACCATGCTTGACTTGGATCAGAGGCAATTGCAAGATATTACTGGAAAAGCTGTCCCTAGCACTCACAAGATGATTGAGATGTTCAATCTATGGCTGACCACTACTCCTACTGCTAGTAGGAGACAAATACTAGAAGTATTAAGAATAAGAGTAGTGGGAAAGAACACACTCGCTGATGAATATGAAAAACATTTGAGGAAATTACATGGAACGACCTGTAAGCTATACATGACCACCAAGAGTACATGATGGGTTATGACCACGCATGCATCTGTAGTTAAATACAATTCATTAAACTTCTTGTAGATACACCACCGTCAACTGAGGCAATTTCTATCCTTCAAAGGAGTATTCAATCATTGAATGAAGCTCTTGTCTCTCCTGTACAAGTGTCTCAACTGTTATACTGTAAGAGATGTATAAGTGAAGCTACTCTGGATGAAATGGAGAAAATAGATCAGAGAAAGTCACTGGATGACAAGAAGACCACTCTATTGACTGCCATGCAAGAAACAGTGTCTAGCGACTACAGAAAACTTAAAGATATTGCTACAGTGCTGTCTGATGTTGAAGAAACAAGAGATATAGCCAATGGAATTATGACCAAATACGGTATGATAATGAATAATGTTATCACCAGTTCATTTGTTTAATAGAAGAGAAATTTTCCCATGATGACAATAGTACAGTATTACAGCCAAAAGAGGTTGCAACGGGCAGTAATGAAGATCGTGCTAGTGATATATTGAGGAATAATTACAGTGCACTCTCTCAGTCAATTACTGAACCAGTTCGTATGGCAAGGTTGCTTCATGAAGAGGTTATATCTGATGAGGCTCTGTCTTACATTATATCTACCAGAGGTTCTGTCTCTGACAGTAGAGCAATTCTTCTCAAAGCTGTACGAGATGCTGTTCACTCCAATTACAAACACCTGGAGTTGTTTGTTACTGTATTAAGGAGGTTCTCAAAGACTGCTCATTGTGGAGATACTATATTTGAAGACTTTAGTGAGTTAAATTTAAGTGATATTTAATTTATAATGCTGCTGTAGAACACAATTTTAACACTAATGTTGATGATATTGAAGAGATGGAAACTTACTTAGCTGAAAGTATAAATTTTGCAATAATAATTATTATTTATTATTATGTTCCTGCTTTCAGAAGGAATTTCATCAAGTGACTCAGAAAGTGAGAATACTTTTTTATATTATCATTAATTATTTTATTTTGTTAAAGCTGAAGACTCAGCTGTTCTTGGTCACAAGATATCATTTCCTCGTAATATGAGAAATGAATTTAAGCAAATGCGGACAAAGTTTGGATCAACTTTCTATAATATACGGCAAATTTTTTCAAAGAAACTGGCAAAATCATCAAAAGTTGTCAATAAAATGAAAGCATTGCTTTCTGACTGTTTTCCTGATCTTAAGTCTGAACTTTCTGTTGCTAAAACAGTTGATGGAGTTCTAGATGTGGTAAAGAGAAAATGTAGCATTGTTGATGTTCATCCTCTTGAAGTATTAGCCGTTCAGTTTAAAGTAAAAGAAGCTGAAGACATCATCAAGGAACACAAAGAAACAGCTAAAGAATTCTGCAAGTCAGTAACTGTGAGTCTTTCCAAAGATGAAACATTACAGTCAATTTTAACACGATATTTGCTATGTGAAACCATAACCTTTGTCCTGAACTGGGATCCTGATAAAACTACACTGCAAGATGTCAATGATGTACTGTTGGAGTTAGAGCTCATACAAAAATATGAAATAAAAGTAGTTAGAACTCATAGTGGTCGATCAGTTGTAGTGAACTGCTACTGCCCTGCTGTATACACTGGCTCACTGATAATTGCTGTCCTTGATAAGATAAAATACTACAAAAGAGAGGATTGAAGGAATTTCTGGTAGGCAACTGCATTATATGGGATGCTACTCAGGTTAGAGAATTCAAGTAAATATACTATTTTTATTGTATATGCATGTATAGGTAGTGAGTGAGAACACATCAGAGATGAAGAATTTGCTTGTACAGATTGATGATTTGAAAGCTGCTTTAAAAGAAAGAGATGAAAAAATAATGGGTAAGAGATATCTTTGATTAACTGTAGCTATAATGAAACAGATTTGGCAACATTTAAGGAATTATCAGAAAATAGATTAAAAGAAATAGAAGCCTTACAAATAAGTCTTGAAGAGAGTCAATATGTAAATGGTAGGAGTCATAAATATCATGATATCATTATCAGATGATTATTATAGTTCAAAATGAAGAAGTGATTAATGAAATGAAGGAGAAAATTTCAACGCTAAACAGAGAATTGAATCAATTATTAGAAGGTAACAAGAAGTTCTCGGTCACAATTGAACAAACTGTTCCACATGGCAACCCAATTTTTGTAAAAAATTCTGCACTATGATATAGTCATTGCTTTTGGCCAGATTTTTAAGCCATATAAAAATCAAATGCAGCTCAAACTTACTACACAACATGTATGTGTATCAAAAAATTATGAAATTAATGGAAAAATTTCTACTTTCTATTTTGGCAAAAATTTGGCCAAAGATCCTGTACAAGTACAGGGAGTTTAGTCCAATTTTTGAGCAACTTAAAAAATTTGTAAAAAATCTATTTTAAAATTAGGTTAAACTTACAACACAAATATATGCCATTTTGATAAGCTTTGTTTCTCTAAAACATGGCTTTTAAACTTCCTCATTTTTGTTACATTTCCTGAGATACTTTGAGCCAATAACTGCTACTATTTTTGATTTATGGCCATTTAAAAAAATAATTGTGCCAATTCAAAAAAGCCCATGCTTTGTCAAAATAATATTGTTGATCTTAATATCCTTTAACAGATTTTGAGAAGAAGTTAACATCCTGGAAGGACCTGTCAGAGAAACGACTGCAAGAAATAGAACAATTGAAACTGAAACTTGACAGTATGTTATTTTTAAGTGAATAGTTCACTATGTATGATAATTTAAATTATATTGCAGGCATTAAAAACTGAGATTTTTTTCAACCATAATTTCAATCTTGAATGCCCATGCATAATAGGTGTCTTGAAAAATGATTGTATTGCATCTATCAAAACACAAATGAATTAGCTAAACATTTTGCATTAACTATTTGTGTGTTTGTGATTATATAGTACAAGAGGATGGAGAGAATGGAGAGGTGCAGTGGAGCAATGATGATGTACATCTTCTTAAACCATCAGTAGATCAATGCATGGAGGTGATATGTGAACTAGAGGAGGAACATGAGGTTGTCACACTCATATCCTCATCATCTGAAAGCATACAGTTCCTAATACCAGCTATTTTGGAAAGAAGAACAGTAAAAATGCTTAGTATATTCTCCTCATTCTTAACACGTGATGATATCCTTTCTTTTTCTTCTCAACTATCAACAAACCAATCATTAACAACTCTAAACCTAATTGATGGCTCAATGAGTGATGATAAAGTCACCCTACTAGCACAATCACTACAATATAATGAAACACTTCAATACTTAAATCTTCAATATAATCCTTTAACTTCAACCAGTGCTCAATCACTAGCTGAACTTTTACTCATTAACAACACTCTCAGTTCCCTATGCCTTTACAATACTAACATTGATACTGATGGAGTACTGGTACTGATGGAATCTCTCAGGACCAATAATACACTAAGGACACTTGGGCTAGATGGACAACATCAAGAAACTTGCTATACTTTACCTTATTATGAACATATAAAAACCAGAATTATCTTTTCGTAGTCACTAATTTTATACATAAAGTGAAGATGAGTTTATTATGGCACATGGCTCTCAAAACATCAATTTGTGATATGTGTATGTACAATACCCAAAAAATAATAATGATAATTACACATTGTATTCATTATAATCATGGAATGCATTTTAGTGTTATTTTATTGCTAATTTATCACTCACATAAACACAATATTAGCAATGGGTTGATTGTAGCGGAGGCATTGTAGTAACGTATAGCGCAACGAAAATCTCATTCTAAATGCTATGCAGCAACAAATTATATTAAGTGTTATATTAATCAACATAAAACATAATTTAAAACAGTTTTTACACCACAGTATTATTGACTGCAGTCTCATGTATGCTGGATTAATATCAGATTGAACATTGGGTCTATCATAATTCAATTTATAAAAAATCAATGCATTTAAGTTTACAGCCAAGCTACATTAACATTTGAAACAAAAAACATAGACACACTTTAGATCACTTTATATTGTAGTTCTATACAAACATTAACAACAAACTGTAACATAATTAAGTTTCTACTCTTCTATTTAATGCCCCTCATTATTCGTCTGCAATGTTGACTCTTTATTTCAGCTAGTGCTGTCTCAAGACTGTTAGTCAAATGAATGAGATTAACAGGATCAGTCTCTATCGTATGAACACTAGGAACACCTAATGAAACAAAGAAATGCGAAGAAAATTAAAAAATTGGTTATACATGTAATAATGCTATCGTTAACATACATGTACGTGTATCATAATTACATGTACATGTTTGTCTCCAAATTTTGCCAGTCAAAAATTTTGTCAAATTTTGGTGTTTTGATTGACAAAAATGACAAACATGTCAATGTACAATGTATGTACAAATCAATCCACAGTACATGTACATTACATGTATCTACATGTACATGTATGTGTATAAGAATGGATACTAGGGAAATGGCATTATTATAGAGAGGGAGAGCTCACAAAAATACACAAACAAAAAGACAATCCACAGCAACAACTATTAGTATTATTATAATTATACAATAGACCCCCTAGGAGCTAAGATTATTTTCAATGAATATGATTACAATAATAATATTCATTCATAATAAATAAAATTTTCCTATATGGCATCAACCCACAATGTAAATTACTGACGGCAAGAACGCCTCAAGATCAAAAGAAAATCAAAGGCGGTGACACCACCTGGCCATTTTTGTAAGCGCTACAAGGTACTACAGGATTACAAGGTACTACAAGCTTACAAGCAGCATTTATGGAAAGTATGGAGGCCAGACTACTTCATATAAACCAGGTAACTTTTGCTGCAACATAGTTTTCTTGCTATGCTTCAATTTGGCACCTTGGGCTTTGATCTGCCTTTGATGTGGAGAGCTTCTTGCCGTCAGTAATTTTAATCGTGGGTGGCTACCCATAAATAATTTATTCAAAATAGTCTTAACGTCTAGGGGGTCTATACATGTACATGTATTTTTACCTTCCTCCTCAGTATGTAGTCTCAGTAGTATTGATGGTTGTACTTGTCGTTCCAGTGATCTAGAGCTCAGTTGTGCCTCCAGTCTCCACTCCAGGTCAGTGTAGTGAGGAAGATCAAGGGACATACTCATTAGGAGGGACCTTATCTCAGAACTGTTCTCCTCATATAGCTAAAAGAGAGGATAAAATTAATATTAAATTAATTAGAAGAAAATTAAAACAGCAAATTGTTATAATAGAGATGCCTTTGGTCAGGTTAAATTGAATGCCTAAAAATTAAGTATTAGTCAAATATGTATTGGCTCATTTTTTGAAATGCTCATAACTTGAAAAATATTTGTCAGAAATAGCTCAAACCTTCTACATAGCACAAGGACATCAATATGTATCAGAAAATGCAATAAAAATTTGGGATAATTTTGGAGTCATTTTTTGGAAAAAAACATGGGCTATGTATGCCATTGCTTTTTTCTCCAAAATTTTGTTATTTTTAGAAAATGCTCATAACTCAAAATTATTTGTCAAACAATGTAGCATAAGAATATCAATGTGTTTGATGAAATAAACTTACTGCATATAATTCCTTGTTTAGCTCCTCGTCAAATCCAAGGATCATAATGGAGTCCAAAAAATCAATTTCATTGACTGATAGTTTTGAAGATTCAACTAGTAGAAACATGAGACCTTGAACACTCTGTCTAACTGTAGCAGTGTCAACACCTAGTTTCTCTATAGAGAGAGAGAGGGAGAGGGAGAGGGTGGGAAAATAGAAAGAAATAAAACATAAAAATGCTCTATTATGAGTATAGTGAATCGCCCAGGCTTTGCAAACCAATTCTATAAACTACAAAGGCACTGTCTAAATTGAGGCGTGTTCTAGTATTCACATTAAACAAAGGGCCCACCTACAACTGCCAATTTGCAAGATCTATGCATAATAGCTGTGCTTATCAAGCAGATCCCCATTCTTGCTTGTCATGCAGGGCCCATTCTCTCTTATGTGCTTCACCATTACCGACTTGCAATCATTATAGGTTGTCAGCAAGAGAGAGGGATACAGTTCTATGTAGTGAATCAAAACTAATTAAAGGTTGGCTCTCAATAAGAAACATTATTTTTGTGTGTTTGTGTTACTACCAAAAGTGTCAAAGAAACAAATGATAGCAAATGATTCAAATCAAAATTGGATTTTTTAATGAATATTGTTAAATTTGCTCAAAAATCAGGTCAAAGTCCCAGTTCTTACCTGTATATTTGGCTAAATTTTGTGAAAATGGTTAGAGAATTCACCAATTTTATAAATTTATCTGATGCATATGTTGTTATGTAGTGTAGAAACTTTGAGTTGATTCTGATTAAAATTGATTTTTTTACAAATTTTAAAAGTTGCTCAAAAGGAATGTACATGTACCGTATTTTACTGATAAATGCCTGTCATTAATATATTCTAGCTATAGATACGCATATTTCTACCAAAAATAATGCCCCACTGCTTAGATAGCTCCAAAGTGCGAGCCTGGTCTGAGTTGCTCAGAGTTGGGGGTTCGATCCCACTTGAAGTACCTTTTTTATTTTTTTTCGACGAATTTTTTTGCTGCTTAATAAGAAATAAACTCCCGGGCGTTTAATCGGTAAAATACAGTACTTAATTGTCAGAAGCTTGTGAATGATGCTGTTGAATTTTATAGTAGGAAACCCAGTTTGATGCATGCTAAATTTGTTTCTACAGCAATGAGAATTGAAATGCAAAATGACAAATGCACAGGTAATGAAGGGGCGGGCAAGACTACCCATTGTACTATACAGCTGTATAGTGGGAAAAACTGGTAGAGTTTTATTTTGTCATTAACAGATTGATCATAAAATTGCTAAAAAAAACCAAGCCATTTTGCTTTATTCTAAGCATGCTTAATGACACATGTGTATGCTAATATCTAATATAGGGCAATCAATTAACCATTTAACAGAAATTCACATATATACGTGTACATGTACCATCCCACCATCCCAAATGACTCTTAGCTAGTAAAGATATAGAGTGACTACTTACGTGCTGCTCCAGAGTATAGCTTAGTGTTTGGTCCGTTTTTGATAAATTCCATTGATATCCTGCAAAACTCTCTCACAACTAATGGGTGTGGTTATTAAAAAATAAGCAACACACATATACACCTTCTCATTAATTAACGCTACTTTTCAGCCTCTCTCTCACTCTTACCAGAAATGTCTACAGTGGAGAGAAAGGAGAGATGGGTCTTGTGTTCTTCAGTAAGAACCAGCAACATGATTATTTTGTCTTTAAAGAGAAGATATCAAAATCTGCAGGCAGCCACACCTACTACTGTGGGTAGTAGGTAGGCGGGGCATTGAAATAATGCAACGTGGCTTGTAAAAGCTCATGCAGAGCACGGGAAAGAGAACAAGTCAACAACAAGTATGCCGTCTTCTTCCTCTACTCCTTCCACGTCTCGCCAGCAGCCTTTCTGTGGCGGGCTGTGTCCTTCTCCCCCTCGTCTCTGGATCTACTCGACCATTTGTCTACTCCTGTACGGGTTTTTCAAAGAATTCAAACCATCGGAAGCTTTCCTAACGCCGTACCTCAGGAGCGAGGATGAAGGCAAGAACTTTAGTTCTCACCAAGTAAATGATCTCATATACCCAGTCTGGACCTACTCCTACCTCATATCAGCCATATTTGTGTTCCTTCTCACCGATCTCATTCGCTACAACCCAATAATAATAATAGAAACACTTTCTTACATTACAACGAGACTTCTCCTAATATGGGGTACATCTGTATTCTCTCAGCAGATGATGCAGGTGGCATATGGGATAGCTACAGCAACTGAAGTTGGTTATTTTTCTTATATTTATTCAGCTGTTCCGTTTGAGTATTATGAGAGGATCACTGGCCCAGTACGAGCTGCTGTCTTGTTTGGTCGATCTTTTGGAGCTTTTGCTGGTCAAATCGCTTACTCCAATGGTCTTTTAGATTTTTATGGACTCAATTACTTTTCATTTGCAAGCGTCTGCGTCGCTGCTGTTTTTGCTGTACTTTTACCATGGTATTTCAAAGCCCCTTGTCAAAAACCTCCTAGAAATCTCTACGTCAACTTCTCAACCGAATTAGAAGAGGTTTCACCTCCAGAAGCACCTCCGTCGATATTGAAAGGCTGGCTCTACAAGTGGAAGGACTTTAGAAAGTTTTATACGAAACCGACTCTCTTGAGATGGTCTCTGTGGTGGGCATTTGGTATGTGCGGAATGCTCCAGGTTGGAAACTATGTACAGTCGCTTTGGAAACACATCAACGAAGAGAATGGAGATGAAGGTTAGTATTTCTATTACTCATTACTTCCAGGAATCTTGAAATTGTTTATGTCGTATGTCAATTGATAGAATTAATTCCCTTTAGAAAGTGAAATATTTGAGAGCATTACTTTTTTGTGGCAAGTTTTGGTATACTTTATATTCAGGAAAGCAAGGTTTAAGGGCTTTACAATATTGGTGTTTTGTATAGAATTTGGTTCTATTTGAACGAATAGCATGCATGAAAAGTTGCCTACACTTTTGATTAAAAATTGATGTAATGCTGGGACTGACCATCATAACAAACATCTGGTTATATTCTGATGCAATACCTGTACTGATATGTGAAAGTTTAAAACCCATCAGCCAAAGATTAGACTATAGATATAAATTAACATTTTTTAAATGGAGGAGAATTACCAACTTAGGGGAATATACATGTACATGTGTACATCAGTGCAAACATTATGATATTATACCCATTACTTATAGTTTGATTTGATTATTATTACTGGGTTGAAGCCCCTCATATGTACATGTACATACATGTAAGTAACTACCCTTCTTACCACATTAAGCCAATGAAATGTTGGATGCATGTAGCATACATGTACATGTACATGTATGTAGTTCACAATACCCTCTAACATGCCCTTTTTCCTATTATTATTACTACAGATGCTGTTCATAAGAGATACCAGTTGAATGGGCTAGTGGAAGGTACTACTGATCTCTTTGCAGCACTGACTGCAGTGCTTGCTTCATTACTGAAAGTGAACTGGCCTGTCTGGGGAGAAATAACAATGGGGAGTCTCTCACTCCTTGCTACTGTGGTGCTATTCATCTCTTCTTATTCTCATATTGTCTATGTTGCTTATGCCTGTCATGTCATTTACAGATCTACATTTGCTTTTGTGATAACAATAGCAAGGTGAGCCTCATATAAAACACATTAGAAATTTTTTAATACCGTACAGCGGGAAATTTTGGAGGGGATTAAATTTGGTGAATTGGGATTTTGATAGCCATTTACCAAAATAAAAATCTGCCATTTTCAGCAATTATGCGTATGCTCAATGGCATGTGGCCACAAATTCGCCAAATTAAATCTATCAATCACCAAAATATAGCAATTCGTCAAATTTTACTCCATCCAAAATTTCCTGTTATACAGTACCTATTTGAAATTAAGTTTAATGGAGATACTATATTAAAGTCTAGTAAAGGCCTTTGTCAAATAAAAGACTGTTTTAATTTGAAAGCTTTGTTGCTACAGGGGCTACATGCATTAAGAAATTGAAGCCTTTATTTGATTTATCAAGTATAGGAGAGCCCTCAAATTGAAGCCTACATTTGTACATGTATAAGTTAAAGTCAAGAAATAGAAGCCTGCTTCTATTTAAGGATTTGTGGTAATTTTAAAGGCAAAATTATTCTGTAATCATCCAAAATTCCAAATTTAATCTCCCATGAAAATACGATGCTCATAACTTAGTACAATGTACATGTACATGTATGTAGTGGAAAGATAATTAGTAATTATTTTATTATTATTATTTTTTCTGTTTAATTTTCTAGTTCCCAAATTTCAATTAATGTTGATTATGAGAGCTATGGTCTCATTTTTGGATTCAACACGTTAGTGGCTCTTGTACTCCAGACAGTGCTGACTGCTATTGTCAATAGCTGGCTAGAACTGTATGTGAGGACACAGGTAAGAAGAGAACACACATGTACAGTCCACATCAAAAAAAGGCTAAGTAGGGTACAGTAGAGAAGAGAACCTTGAAGGTAGTTCGTAGGTACTTCGCTCTTACTTCGCTACTCTTTGTTACTCTTTGCTACGTTATGCTGCTATCCCACCCAGTCACATGTACTGTAGTAGAACTTGTAGATGCTTCTTTGGCTGTCTGTGCTCTCCAAGTTCATTTATATTACCACTCTATCCCCTTCTAGAAGCCCATTTAGGATGTTTTTTGCTCCATTCTACTGTCGTGCTACTGTCTTCTACTGTCCTGCTACTGTTGCAGTAAGCATGTGCAGAGAAGGAGCAACGAACTTCCTACGCAAAAGTAGAGTAACTGTGGGGTAGCTACTTAGCCTTTTTTGATATGTACTATATTTCCTTGAAATACTTCCACCCTCGAATTCTATCCACCCTTGAATCATATCCACACCATTAAGAAGGCTCAATAAAATAATTAATATCTTTCCTGTGAATGACGTTTATGATTTATAATGATATTCACTGGGTTGCCATAATTGGAAATTTATTCAGGCCGCCATTGTGGAGGTATTGTTGCACTGTTTCCAATGGAGCTCGATACACTTTCTGCCGTTTTGTATGAAGAGCAAGCAGTTATAGCCTCAAAAGTAAAAAATTGCAACCTTTATCTTTCTTTTCATAGCTGTGCAACTATTTGGAGCCACTGGAGTGATGTGGAGATGTAGAATTGACAGTTTTTACTAGCCTGTCGGTCCATTGTAGCTAATGATAGTATACATTGTACCTCCACCATGGCTGCCTGAAAAATTTTCCATTTACAATATCCCAATGAATATCATTATAAATCATAAATGTCATTGACAGGAAATACATGAATATTCGTCCTTGAATTATTACTGCATGTTGTGCATGTGCAGTAGTTTTATTGCACAATTGCCACGTGTTAGCTGTAGAGGAAGCTCAAGAAGCTTTTAGGGTAGCTGCTAACTGGAGCTGAAGTTATTAGGCTTTGCTCTTGAATGCTATTCGTCCCTGTATTGTACCCGCAGTGCTCTTGCTTTTGAAATTAATAGTACTCACAGATAGAATTGAAGGAAATACAGTATAGGCTTAAATACATTAAAGCCTAGTTGTTTCAATTAGAAGCCTTGGCCTATTTGATTAAGGAATTACGTGCATATACAACCCTATATAGAGTATAGGAGGGCCTACCCTTATACTAAGATATATACAATGTAGCCAGGCTTGTATAAGATACATGTGCATTGTACATGTACATCTATTAAAATAGATATTAACTTAAATATTAACTTTTTCTCTCTTCCTCTATAGTTTGTCATTTACGGTTGTTATTATTATGTACTGACCATCCTGTTTGTCTTTGCTGGTGTTTACAAGATATCTAAAACTGGAATCTTATCTAGTTGTAAACAATGCTGGCTATCAAAGTCAAGACAAAGGTACACATGTGTGTCCACTCTCTCTTTCTAGCTTCTATTCTTCTTTATCTTCTTATTCCTTTTCTTTTATCCCATTACTTTGTTTATAATTATAGGTGTACCTTTCTCCTTTTCACTCTCCTCTTTTTTGTCTCCCTCTTCCTCTCCCTCCCCCTCTCTCCCTCCCCCCTCTCTCTCTCCTCTCTCTCTCTCTCAAAGGTTAAACAGTGTTCGTGAGAGTATGATCCAGTACAGTGAAAGCTCTAGTAGTGAAACATCATCTGAAGATGAGGTGATAGAACCTGATAAAATAACACAATCAATGCAACCAGTGGCATAAGCCAAAAAGATAACTGTTCCTTCTAACTCTATGTAATGTATGATGTAATATGTACTCATCTGTGTATGTGGTTATTCTAATATTTCTTTATTCATTTTCTTATGCAATACCATGGCAATACTTATGTAATGAGTGATGACACACATTGAATTGGCAAAAGAATTTTGATGTTTCTCTGTACTTGTTCTCTCATACCTATACTACCTTTTAAGATTGTACTATTTGTTTTTTGTTAACAGTATTTTGTTTTTTGCAGGAAATATTATTTTTAATTTTATAATGTGAACATTTAAATAAAATAGCTAGAGGAGCAGAATAATTATTGTTATTTTTATGTCTCATTATACAAACTTGTGACAATTAAAGGATAACTGAGGAAAAACAATGATTCATTATTGTCAAATAAAAGTGGGAGGAAAAAAAACATTTTTATTGACTTCGTATTATACAAACTTGTGACGAGGATTAAGAGTGAAGAGAAATGAACTGACAGGATGATGACTTGAATGAAAGTTAAGTGGTTACGATTGTACGTAGCTGATTTTTACTGAAACCTTGTTCTAAAAATGTGTACGGTTTAACTACTTTCCGAACTACCCCACCCCCATCATATGAATGATACTATTGTTTTTGTTTTTGTTAACATTTTGTCCTTTTTTTGAAAAAAAAACATTTAAAATATACTTTTGTAAACATTTAAATAGGAGGAGAAAAATAATGCAATGTTATTTACACAAACTTGTGAAAAGTAAAGGCTAAGATAATTAATATTGAGGAAAAACAATGACTCAAAAAATAACGTTAAATAAAAGTGGGAGAAAAAAAAACAAGGAGAAAAAACAATCTGTTATTGACCTTTTTATTATACAAACTTGTGACAAGTAAAGGATTGAAAAAGAACGGATGAACTAACAGGAATGACGATTTGAATGAAGAAGTGAAGCAGTTATGATTGTAGATAGTGGAACTGTTACTGAAACCTGGTTCTAAACGTGTACGGTTTGATTACTTTCCTAACAACCTCCCCATCAGTCGTCTCATTAATAATAGCAGAGTCTGACCCACTACTGAACAAAGCAAGGCTCCTATCATCAAGAGGACCGGAAGAAATCTTACGCAAATTCGACTTACGAAAACCGATATTATTAGGCTCGGAGCGCTGACGAATCTGAGGACGGACTAACCAGTGGCTGGGATGAGGGGGAACAGGAGGAGGAGAAGGAGATTCTACTCTACCAGGTATTGAAAACTGCTCGGGGCAATGAAGCACGGTGGCGTAGGATGGAGGCGGGTCTGCATCGTAATTAGGTGATAGCGGTACGGGAGATAAGGACGACGGACGGGCCCGTGGTTGAACGGATAAATGAATCGGGGAGCTACTGGTAGAATGGACTGGTGAGTGGACAGGCGTTTGATTAACTTGAGTGTGGGCGGGGCTGAGTTGTCCTAGCTCCATACGGCGAGGTGGTAAAACCGGGGACTTAGGGGCTGGTTTTTTAAAGTTTGGAAGTACAAGAGGTGCAACGGGCGTGCTCTTTTTATGGAAGTTTTGCAGCCATGCCCCCACAGCACTAATGGAGTTATCGACACTGATGCTACGCTGTTTCTTTGACTCGGTTTGTTTGCGAGCTATGATTGGCTCAGAATTCTTTTTATCTTTTACTCTTCTTATTGGAATGGGCGGGGCTGATGTGGGTGTGGTTGGACTGGGCGTGGTCATTTTATTGGAATGGATACTGACAAACGTCTCGTAAGGAGAAGGAGAAGTAGGCCTGGGGGAGTGGTCCTGATCTTTGCTTGGAACCAGCTGTTTCATCAAAGGGGTGTGGCTTGGACTATCTACATTATCTGCCTCCAAATTATAAATTTCGTTATTTGGTGTGACACGTCCGCTGTTGCCGTGGAAACCGGAGAGTGTGAAATCGTCATCATAGATACTTTTGCTTTTTGGTTTCGAAGGCATGACTGCAACATCATACATATCTTCAACCACCAAAGGAGGCGTAGCTTTAGTAGGTGTGGCCAGTTTAGGACAAGTATCGTAGATCATTTCTGGAATGGCTTGTAGAGGAGTTGGTGCCTTTACTTGCAACTCTTCAACCCTCTCACTGATGCTGTCCTCTAGGTAATTATCTCCTTCATCCTCCCTCAGTCCCTCTTCCTCGTTGTCTATTGTCGATGGAATGTATGAGCGAGTTATTGAGTCACTGCTTCCAGTGAGTATTTCACTGAATGGAACGTCAGCATCATCATCTAACAGTGTGCCCTCTCCTCTGGAGCTGTCCTGTACCACTCCAATGTATCGGGATAGGAAATGCTTCTCCCTCATGGCATCATCAGCTGATGCTCTCTTGAGTTTCCTACAATGAGGAGAGAAAGGGACGAGGAGAGAGAGAGGGGGAGGGAGAGAGAGGGGGGAGAGAGAGGGGGGGAGAAAGAGGGGGGAGAGAGAGGGGGGAGGGAGAGAGAGAGAGAGAGTGGAAAATGAAGAATATTGATAATGAAATCTATATGCACGTGATGTTCATGACATGATTGATTATTCATTCACATGCTCAGAAGGAGCTACTAGTTACATTTACAAATGCTGAAATTTACAGTCCCAGTAACATTCAATCACTATAACTGCACACTTTGGGTGTTGATCTTTTACACTAGCTTTGCAGCATTCCATTGATTTTGAATGATTTGACACTTATTGTGTTTTACTTAGGGTCTCAAATATACACAAAATGACAAAATACCCTAAATCACTTACATGTACATTGTACTCATACGCTGCTAATCTACATGTACATGTACGCTGCTCAGATACAAACATGAAGAGATTATACAAGTACAACATACTTACTACATGTAATAATGCTATTGTGTGGATCACTGATCCTCTTATAATAACTATTATTACTCACTTCTCTCATTTAAAAAAATGCTATTTCTTATACAATAAAGTGGCTATGCTATACTAGGATAATAAAAATTCAGAGAAATTGAAAATATTAAATGTTGCATTTGATACTGTGGATAGTGATGCATATATATGTTGCATACATGTATATAAACTCTTTAAATCACATTATTACAATAACATGCACATACATGTATTAAACATGTACATGTACATCAATATCTATATCCTACCATTGGTTGGATGGCAAAGGAGATTGTTCCTCGGTTGGTCTTTCAAAGCTTAGTTTGAATTCACTAGAAGAAGCTACAAAAAAAAGAGAAAACAATAGATAAGATAAGGAAGGATGTAGTAACGGTTATACCTTCTTCCATCTTGGCACCACTATCAAGTAAATACTTGGCAATTTGAGTCTACAGGAATAGAAATATAGATAGATAAAGTAGAGATTGTGATGATAAGGCAATTATACAATGTTTTCTAAATGTCTAAAGGCAGAGACAGATCTTTAAGCTGGGTTTACACAGCAACGCAAAAGTTTGTACAACGATACAGACTTCGAGCCTGTTTTTGTCGCTACAAAATCTTATCAAGTTTTCCTTGTTACCGTGTAAACAGAAGCATAAAACAGGCGGCACAAATGAGCTACTTCCGTTTTACTGGTGTGCATAAACACAGCCTGGCTGAGTACATGAACATTTTATTAAGTACACGCTTAATTTACAGAACAAGTTTTATTTCAAAGCTCATGTTCTTAAACAACTATCGAGAGTGTTGATGTGTAGTATGTTACACTTGAGAATAGTGATTTAACCAATCAATACCTGCTTGTATTTCATTGCCAGGTAGAGAGGAGTGCACCCAGACTCATCCAGTATAGAGAGAGGAATAGAGCCAGACTCAACCAATAACTGCACTACTTCATGATATCCATAAGCAGCAGCTGTGTGCAACTAAAATACAATTAGAAATTATGTGTGGTATTATATACATTATTACGATTGAGTGTACATGTGTACTAGCGTGCAACAGTACAAGGTGTGCTTATGTCTTTAAGTATATTTTATGTAGAGAAGATCCGCTACTAAATATACAATAATTGGCATATGAGGAAAGGAGAAGTAGACTATGATAATACTTGAACTAATACGATACTTAAATAGTAGATAACAGAATTAGTGAAATGTTACCGGTAGTAATTCTTAGTCTCTCATGTACTTTAATCATTAATCATTGCTGACTAATTCACTGTAAGCATAGTATCTCTATGCTCTGAGCCAAGTTATCATGTTACACTGTAGTATAGTCCAGTAGTAAATGTGTATGCTACCAGACTACATGTACATGTATGTCTATGTGCTTGCTTACTGGGGTCACTCCATTCCTATTAGGTAAGGTCAGATCTTTCCCTTTCAATAATGCATTCCGAACTGCTGCAGTCATTGCTTTAAGTTGCCTCATACGTAAAGAGGGAAGGTCCTCTGTATAAACACCTTCAGGTAAAGGAGAGTGATTAAGATATGACTTATATGTACACTGAACCTGATTGTGCCATCTCTTCTTCAATGATATTCCTCACTGTTGCATTCACTGAATAATCCAAAGCGAAGTTACCATCAGTGTCAAGTAGTGTGACGTCTGCCCCATACTACAGAACACATAATAAAATTAATAATACTACTGTACAAAGTAAATCATTTTCTGGCAGCTGAGATTTTTTGATGTCACTCACTTCAAAGAGAAGATGAAGGATTGAACTGTGACTGTGTGCCGATGCAAAATGAGCTGCCGTCCAATTGTCAGTGTCTCGATAATCAACAGATGCACCATGCTCTAGTAGCAGCCTTGCAATATCTTCATGACCATTAATGCATGCCTGGAGGAGAGGAGGAAATAACATGAAGGAATTCTAAAGCCACCTGCATTAAATTTATTTTAGTATTTTAGGTTTATAATCAACTGTTTTGTTTGTCATTTCACAAGCTCTTCATTTTTTATAGTGCACTGTAAAGCTCAAAAAAGTGAAGACAGATTTCTAATTCACAAGCATGCACAAAATCATAGATCTACATTACTTGCAAGAAAGCCACATTTATGTCTTCCTTAGATATGGTGGAGCTGTGGTGCTTCAGAATGTATGAAACTAGATGAAAGTAAGAGAAATGCTATTAATTTTAAATATAGTGAACAGCTACT
>NW_003546481.1:65634-89854 GCF_000090795.2 Amphimedon queenslandica | reverse complement strand
AATGCCATTAATTTTAGACGAACTGCTCCAAGCCAAAGAACAATAGTTTTGGCTGCCAAAGTACACAATAATAAACTGCGCTATAGACTATTACCAGATTCCTCTACTAAATTAAAATTCAAATAAAATAATTAAAAATTGTTATTATTATTAGCGAAAAAAAATACTAATCAATCAAAACTAATAGCTGGTAGACCCCAATCCTCCAATCGAATGGACGTCAGTGACTCTAAAACAACGTCAGCTTCTTTTGTGAGTTCAGGATCAATCATTTTATCTGGGACCATGACGACATTCATTCCTGCTGCCTTTGCACCGACCACACCATTAGGAGCATCTTCAAAAACTAGTACCTTGTGAGATAACACAACAACACTTAATCATTGGCTGGCGAAAAAGTTCAGGAGATGCATATATAGTAGACATAATGAAGTGGCAAAATGTACCCTTGACTATACTCAAATACTGTATAGCAGAAAAATTTGGAGAGTTAAATTTGGTGAATTGCTAAATTTTGGTGATCGGTGAATTTTAATTTGGTGAATTTGTGGCCATGTGCCATTGAGCATGCACATTCTGGCTCAAAATGGTGGATTTTTATTTTGGTGGATAGCTATGAAAATGTCAAATTTGCCAAATTTAACTACCACAGAAATTTCCTTCTATATGGTAGCTCGATCAATTCTAATAACAAATCTTATTACTGCCTTTGTTTTATGCAAAAGTATACTAATAGCCACATACAAATGTACAATACTTGTGAATTAAATATACAGTACATACATGAAATGGTAAACTTTCTGAAGCTAAAAAGATAAAGCTATCAGCTTAAAATTCAAAACAGTTAAGTATAAAAAATTTTCACAGAGTTTCATCATTTAGTATCGCAATGCTTTTAACGGTGAAATTGGAGGGTGAGAGGTTTAAAGAAGAATATGTGTATGTGATTCAAAAAAATATAAGTGTTTGACCAACTGTGAATTTTTAGATTTTTGAGCACATTTCATGTACATAATTATGGTATGGTGACCAAAGAATAGCAAATGCTTTTCGCCAATCATCACAATCACAGTTAATTAATAAAACCGACCAGCAGTTGCAGTTTATTTTATAGCACACCAGAAAAGAATTTCAATCATTAAACAGACCAGAATAAATAAATTATTGGCAGAGTGTTGCAACAGGGTTTTCTTTCGATACAATCATTATAATATTATTCCATGTTTATTAGGCAAACTACTACAACAATCACAGCACACTTTATCAAAATACCGTAGTTTGCCTTTTTTCGTACAAGAATTTTTCGTTTCAGAAAAATTCAAGTGGAAATATTTTCGTCTTCTCATAGTGTACGAAAATTTTTACAGTCTGAAAATTTAGCTTCTCTTGCATATACCTTGTCCTTTACCTACTGGTAACAAGGCCACTATAGTAGTGTTTACAATTCTTGAGATATGAGCTTCTAGTTGACCTGGCTGTTCCCCGGCATTACTAGTATACTGATAGTACTGGAGATGCAGCAATGGCCAATTTACGGATAATAAACAGAAACATTAAACGGCTACTTTTGTCACATGGTGGACCGTTTTATTTTATAACTCAGTAGTGAAGCAACTGATTGAAGTACAGCAAGCACCAGTGGATAGAGCAAGGTTAGAGCTGCAAGAAGATACCTACTTATCAGGCCGTACCTTAGTCTTTCATTGATTAATTAGGTCAAAAATTTTAGTTGCTCAAAAATTTTCGATTGAAATATTTTCGTCATTTCAGGACAATACGAAAATATTTCCACAACGAAAAAAAGGCAAATTACGGTAACATTTTATTTCAGAGATATACTGTATAGTGGGAATTTTTGGAGGGAATTAAATTTGGCGAGTTTGGTGTTTTGATAGCCATTCGCTAAAATAAAATCCACCATTTTGAGCCATTATACACATGCTCAATGGCAAGTGGCCACTAATTCGTGAGATTAAAATCAGCCAATCACCAAATTTTAGCAATTAGCCAAATTTAACTCCCTCCAAAATTTCCTGATCCATGATATTCATCTCAAATTACCACTTCCTAATAATTATCGCAATAATAATATGAGTAGTATCATGAACATCAAATTAAAAGCTCTTACTTTGTCCATTGAAAGAGGAGGAGGATCAAATTTACTGGCAGCAACAAGGAAAATATCAGGAGAGGGTTTACCATTTTTAACCTCAGGATTGTCGCCACAGACAGTGTGAGAGAAACAGGAGAGGAGTTCTGGTTTTTGGCTCATTTTGCTCTCAAAAGCAGCTGTGTGTGAACTGGTGGCTAGAGCCAGTGGGACTTTTTGAGTAGAGAGGTGTTGCAGGATTTGGAAAGCACCTTTAAAATGATAATTATTTTGATATACTGCATAAAAGGTAAAAATATATTGTTAGAGAATTCAATGAAAATAGCAAAACTTAACTTACAAAGATACATGTACATGTGAAGGTACAGTACATTATTTTGACGGCGCTTTATTTAGGCAATTTTACTGTAAAATTGTAATTGGAAGTTTTTAATTTGGCGATGTTTTATGTACACATGCATTACTGAGCACGAGCATTAATGATTGGCAGTTTTAATATTGAGGGTTCCACTTGCAGACCACCAATCACCAAAATAAAACTCTGCCAAAATAAAGCACAATATGGTAACAGGTACAAAAATTTTTTAAAAGAATTTGTTGAAAATAGCAAAATTTATAAAGGTACAAAAAAGGTATTTAAGGTATTAAAGGTATTTAAGGTATTTTAGGTAAAAAAGGTTATTTGAAGGTAAAGGTACATGTATTTTATTAAGAAATACAAAAACCAGTAATTTGTAAATTTGATACTTTCACTAAGACTACATGTATATAATTATTAGTCAGAATCAGCTGAAACTTTCTAAAGCACATAAGGGCATCAATATGTATCAGAAAATGTAATAAAAATTTGGGGTAATTCCGGAGCCATTTTTTGGAAAAATCCATGGGCTATATAGCCTTGGGTATTTTCCAAAATTTTGGTGTTTTCTTAAAATGGCTGTAATTTGAAAAATTGAAGTCGGAATCAGCTCAAACTTTCTAAAGCGCATAAGGACATCAATATGTATCAGAAAATGTAATAAAAATTGAGGGTGATTTCGGAGCCATTTTTTGGAAAAATCCATGGGCTATAGCCTTGGGTATTTTTCAGAATTTTGGTGTTTTCTTAAAATGGCTGTAATTTAAAAAATTGAAGTCGGAATCAGCTCAAATTTTCTAAAGAGCATAAGGACATCAATCTGTATCAGACAATGTAATAAAAATTTGGAGTAATTTCGGAGCCATTTTTTAGAAAAATCCATGGGATGTAGCCTTGGGTATTTTTCAGAATTTTGATGTTTTCTTAAAATGGCTGTAACTTGAAAAATTGAAGTTGGAATCTGTTCAAACTTTCTACACAGCATAAGGACATCAATACATGTATGTATCAGAAAATGTAATAATAAAATTTGATACAATTTCGGAGCCATTTTTTGGAAAAATCCATGGTCATAGAGTATAGGGTTTTATTTAAAATTTCAGCGTTTTCTTAAAATGGCTGTAACTTCAAAAATTAAGTCTGAATCAACTTAAAAATTTCTACACAGCATAAGTAATAAAGAATTAGATTAATTTCGAAGGAAAAAAACCAAGCCTAAAGCCTTTGGTACTTTTAAGAATTTTCGGCATTTATACATAGAATAAGGACATCAATATGAAATCCTACTTGTCCTAGTTTGCAATACTTCTTTGAAGAAACTTAGCACAAAGTAGATCATATTCAACACACAAATAATTTTCATGGTTTGCAAATTTTGCATTTAAATTAATTATAATAATTGCATTGTAAATATTGGTCCATGACCGATTCATAAAATTTTTATCCCCATACGGCTAGAATATCCCATACATGAAGTCGGAATCAGCTCAAACTTTCTACAGCACATAAGGACATCAATATGTATCAGAAAATGTAATAAAAAGTTGGGATGATTTCGGAGTCTAATTATGATCCATAAGAAATTCTTACCCCACTATGATACCCTATACCATACCTGGCATGTACATGTATCTTGCGGTTGGAAACCTCTCAAACAGTAAACTATACAGCTCCTTGCTGAACTCCTCAGCAGTCAATGGGATTCCAGCATCATCCACTACCACTTGGGCTGCCTCAAGTCTCGGCCTACCCATCGCCTTTATCTTTGATTCTCTTGTATACACCTAAACAATAATAATAATAATAATAATAATAATAATAATAATAATAACTTAATAAGTAATAATAATAGTAATAATAGTACTTAATAATAATAATAAATAATAATAATAATAGTAATAGAGCTCTTGCATGGATGTAATTAACGGAAAGGTGAAGCTACACTGTCCACCATCTTGAGTGGCAAGAATGTACATGCAAATGGAGGAATAAAAACAAGCTAGGATTTTTCACATACATGTACATGTACTTCACTGCAGAATATTATAGAGAGTTCTTCATTCAATGCCTTTATCTCCTACCTTGCATTAGCCTGGAATGTCAACTGCACAATTTATTCAGAGTTTTTTCTCCATTCCCTCCATTCCTCCATGTACATTCTTGCCACCCAACATGGCAGACAATTTAGCTCAAATTTAGCCAGACCCTCCTATTGATTACATCCATGCAAGACCTCTATTAATAATAATAATTGTTCCCCTAGGTTCTCCTCTTCTTAGATTCTCATCGCTGCATTTTGTACATGTAAATATTATAACAATGTAATAAAATTAATTTTATGTATTATTACATGTATATATGTATAGAATATAAAATAATTATATACTCGTACCTTCCCGTATCTGTCCAGTATTGACTGCATGCACTCAGTATATATCGACTCTGTATCTAATACACACAAGGAGAGAGAGTAAAAAAGATCTGCGCAGGCTCACTCACCGAGTAACAGACCATAGATCCAAATCAAAAATGACGTATGATGGGTAGCCATTTTTACTAGCAAACAGGGGCGTGGCATAATAAAATGTCTACCGACTTGGAAGACAGATTCGAGTTCACTCTGGTAGCTCATTATAATCCTCTTCAAGATATAGAGACCAAATCCAGAGAGACAATAGAATTATTTGAGAAATGGTATTTGTGATAATTTTTTATTCTTCATTATCATTGTCATTATAGGGGAATGAGTAGTCGTATGAAAAGTCACACCTTCTTTTTCAACAAGTTTTTTCAACCTTATCAGAGAGAGGCATTTGCAAAAGTTAGCAATGGCAAGGAAAATGTAATAATTGTAAATTAAATTTTTTACAGGATTTTTTTGCAAGCTCTGTAGTAAGCAGCACATTACAAGTACGTTTATATAATTTTATATATTATGTACATGCTATAAATATTGTATTAAATATATATGCATTGCATTAGCATTTGTATATGACCATGTATAAGCATGTATCCACTGTATAGCTCATACTATGCGTATTTTATTTTCTGATTGAGCTATTGGCAATAAGAAATATTTTAAATGAGAAAGTACCACTGAATAGGTGTGTGTGAGTGGATGGGTTTAATTTTTTAAATCAGGAGATATGGGATTTAGCTGTAGTTCCTTTACATACCTATGGACTACTATATACCCATGTATGTACATGTACAATGTACATGTATGTGCTTATGTATGATATGTTGATAATTATTTATGTTGTACTATTTGTATACTTACATGTGTATGGGTATGTACTTACGTTATGTGACGTTAATAGGTATTAACACCATTAGAGCAATGGGTATCACTTAACAGTGAGTCATATTTTAGTCACATGACAATCACATGACCTTATCATACACAGACACATCAGTGGATAAAGTTACTGTTGAACAAGTCAATGCAAGTATAATTAATATGGACTTCTTTGATAGACTATACACGTCAGGTAGGCTTACGTCATAATGATGTCATATTTATTACCATATAAGGTGCTGTGAGAGAGAGCAGTGGTAGCATTGTCAAGTGTTTTGATGAGATGATTGATGAGTTTTTGGTCTCTGATGAACTCAGAAAAGTTAGTAAGTTTAAATTAAGAAACAGTTTCAATTTAGATAATGTTATGTACAGTACATGCATTATGATTTCTTGCGTGTACATTGCAGGTGGTGCTAGGTGATCCAGTGTATGAGTCTTTATATTCAACTGAAGAAAGAAATGAGTTTTTATTTAAAATATTTGCCCACATTGTATTAGGAGGACCAGTCAATCAAGTGAGCATCTTCATTCTGTACTGTTTATTGATATTACTTTTTAATATTGCCATTGTAGTAGAGGATTAGGCCTCTCTTCTAATCACAAATGCATAGGTTGTAGTACGTGTATGTGTAGTCTAAAATTTTTTGGTGCAAATGAAAATCAGCAATTTACACTTGAATCACTGTATTAAACTCCCAAAAATTGTGATTTATCAAAATTAGCAGGAAATTGTGTCATGAAATTAGTATGATTAAAATAATTATCTTCTTGGTTTAATAGTATGAAGATAATGTCAAGCCTTATCTAGACACTGCTAAATTGTTGTACAAGAGTTTAGTGAGGTAAGCTATGTCCATATTCACTGCATACCATATAGCGGAATTTATTGACGAGTAAAACATTTGACAAAAACAGTAAATTTCCCCAGTAGGCAATTTTTAATTTCATGATTAAAAGAAATTTGTGCCTTTGCATACACATGGTATGTCAATTGTTGACGGTTGTAAAATTTGATGTTTTATTTTAAATTGTCAAGTCATCCAAATAAAACCTTCGTCAATAAATCGCACTATATGGTATATAGTTACATGTATGTATCCCATATTGGTTGCCATCATGTAGTGTTGTTAAGGATACAGAAACAAGCTCTTTGAGTATCTCCTCAACTGTTTTAAAAGTTGGAGCAAAAGTGAGTCTATCTTTGTCGAGTTAAAGTATTTTTTATATCTCCTAACTACAGGTGGGTGGTATAAAGATGTTTCCTTCATCACGTGAACATCCTCAATCATTCTGTTACCTTGTGATTGATAATATTAAGAGACATGTGACTGTATGGTATCACATATGGTCATAGACAATTAACATAATGTAATGTACAGTAGCACTTTCAATGTAATGAGTAATGAAGCATGAAATATAGCATGGCATAAAATACGTAACTTTATGTAATTTTATAATAACCTCTTGCGTGCTTGTGCCATATATTAGAGTAGATGAAATCAAACTTTTTGCAATTAAATTTCATTTATGCTTGTGCACCATAGCTACAACAGCACGCCATCATATCATTATTCATTGGCCACCATCATAATCATTATTCATTCCATTACAGTGTATGATAGCTGGTAGTGATGAATCACTAGTAGTGGGCACCAGTGAGCAGGTCATCATGTTGATCAGACAGTGATCTGTGCTTTATTATTATTTGAGTTAGTAGACAGTATCAAAACTGTATCTTCTTGCAGTGTCTGATCAGGACACATTAATGTCTCTAGCTTCCCATCTTTTGCTATGCTAATTGTGTTACTGCTGGATATAGCAGCAATAATCAAAGTAAAAAAAAATTGAAAATCAACAGCTTCAATGTGGTTTATATATGAGACTATTGCTCTTAGAAATACTATATATACTCATAACAAAACCAGAATTGCTGATATTTTTTACCTAATTTGGTAATAGAGTTACACAGGAACAAACATTGCAAGCAAAAGCTAAATTTTGTGCTTGATCAGCATAAAGACTGCAGTATTATTGATTGATGGGATTTCAATAATTATTCTTTAGAAAAAAGTTGCATGAAAAGAGAAGCACCAAAAATAGTCTTAACAAAAATAGTTCTAACAAAAATAGTCTTAATAAAATGTCCTAACAAAAATATTCCTAATAAAAATAGTTTTAACAAAAAGTCCTATATTACTTCTTCATGCATTTAACATAGGCCAGTTCACAAGGCTAGTTGCAATCAAGATCAATGGGGACCATGCCAGCGATATCAATGCACGCACATTCTCCTTGATTATTCACACCAAACCCATTGCATCCCATTCCATTGGTCCAGGGTTTGTAAGGGAGGGTACCAGCACCTCTATCATACCTTGGCTTGTAACAGCTATGTGGTGGCCACCACCTGTAGCAGTATAAGCCCATGTCAGTGTAGTCTGATCCACAGAAATGACTGCAATATCCCCAGCAAACGGTGGCAGCTCCGATGTAGTATTCTTTGCATTTAGGATAGCAAAGACCAGCATCATTTTCTTCATCCTCACTGCATCCATTCTTTGCACATGTGTTTGTTGCTGTGCGCAATGGGAAATCTGGATTAGCAAGAAGTGAACACTTCTTATAGCATAATCCAAGGTAGTTCTCCTCATCATCAGCACAGCCAATAGTTACTGGAGGAAATTTTGTTCCACATGCTTGATGAGCTACAAAAGAAATGAAACAATGATAATTGTAAAAGTCTTACCGTCAACACAGCCAAGCTTGATTCCTGAAAGGAAAACACAAATTTCACTTCCATTAACTTTGACTGTAATATCATCCAAAATACCTTAATTTAAAAATTAAAGATGGATTTTTAATTCAATAGAAACAAGAATACTTTTATCATAGGCAAGTGAATTGACTTGTTGTGGCAAAATTTCGTACTTCTTGTTTGTTTCTTTGTTTCTGTTTCTAAAGTCACACAGATGAGTTGCAATAATAATAGACAATACATTATACCTGTAATGATGACGGTTGTAAGACTTTGTGCCTATTATAAAAATAATATACAATGATATACATTAATGGATACAACTATTGAAATACCTGGCATAGCCAGAGCACAAACACTGAGAGTCATTAAGAAGAGTACAAGAGTCTTCATCACGATTTTCCTTTTGTTGTAACTTGCTCACTGCAGGGAAAAGCACCTCTTTATATAGCCTACTGAACATGAGGCATACATCATCCAGCTCTTGCTACAAGCACGTGTGAAAAACGCCTTGATGTTTGAAATGTGCCTGGTATTATTTACAACTGAGTACACCTAGTAGTATTAAGCTACCCAAAATATTTGTATTAGACATGCATGGTGGCTATCATGCAGGATGAATGTTTGTCCTAGTTGCATACTATTATTTACAACTTCTAGTGCATCACAAGAGACTATTGACCTAACACAATGCCCCCATTGTACTTTTCTTTGTTACAATCGTCCTCATTCCTTTAATCTATCATCAACTTGCAAGGCATAAATCATGTGGCATAATGAGATAGAAATGTGAAGTATAATTCACTCATTAAAGTTTATTATAATGTATATAATTATCACAAAAAGAAGCATCAAGAATATCCTAACAAAAATAATCCAACCAAGAGTCCTATATAGGCCAGATTATTGATTAGATCAATAGGCACTTTACCAGAGATATCAATCTTTGCACATCCTTCTTCATACTAAACCCATTGCATCCCATTCCATTGGTCCAGGGTTTGTAAGGGTATATACCAGCACCTCTGTCATATTTATCTTGGCTTGTAACAGCTTATTGGTGGCCATTACTGGTAGCAGTATAGGCCCATGTCATCATACCCTAATCCACAAAAATAGCTGCAATATCCCCAGCGAACTGTGGCAACTCCCATGTAGTTTTCCTCAAATATAAGATAGCACACACCAGAATCCATTCTTTGCACATGTGGTTGTTGCTGTGTGTAATGAAAAATCTGCATTAAACCTATAGCTAGAAGTGAACATTTCTTATGGCATAATTCAATATAGTTCTCCTCCAGTCTTGTTGCCTAGACCCTGACATGTCTGTTTTGTAATATTTACATATAAGTGCACCTATAGTACATAATAGTAAGCTACCCAAAATATTTGTCAGATATTGTGGCTCTCATGACTCATGTTTGCACTGGTTGCATACTATTATTTACAACTTCTTTTTTCATCACAGTATAGAATGCTAACCTAACAAAATGCCCCATTGTACTTTTCTTTTTTACATTCTTCCTCATTCATTCAATCAATCATCAACTTGTAAGGCATAGCCTATGTGGCATAGACAGAAACGTAATGTATTTTTATTCATTAAAGTTTATTATATATGCATGACAATAAGAAGCATAAAAAATATCTATAAAAATAGTCCTAACAAACATTCCTATATTACTTCTTAATGCGCTGTTATTGTATTAGGCCAGATTATTGCTTGTTGCATCCAAGATCAATGGGCACCAAACCAGAGATATCAATCTTAGCACATCCTCCTTGATTATTCACACCAAACCCATTGCATCCCAATCCATTGGTCCAGAGTTTGTAAGGCAGGATACCAGCACCTCTATCATAACTTGGCTTGGAACAGCTTTTTGGTGGCCACCACTGGTAGCAGTATAGGCCCACATCATCATACTCTGGTCCACAAAAATGGTCGCAATATCCCCAGCAAATTGTGGCAACTCCCACATAGTGTTCTTTGCATTTAGGATAGCACAGGCCAGCATCATTTTCTTCATCTTCATCACATCCATCTTTCGCACATGTGTTTGTTGCTGTGCGTAATGGAAAATCTGCACTAGCAAGAAGTGAACATTTCTTATAGCACAATCCAAGATAGTTTTCCTCATCATCAGCACAACCAATAGTTACTGGACCAATCTTTATTCCACACGCTTGGTGAACTAGAAAAAAATTAATTAACAATAGGGTACACATTCAAGAGTCTTAATTACTATCAGCACAACCAAGCTTGTCCAGTAAGTAGTAAACACAAATTTCAGTTCCATTAACTTTAACTGTAATGTTATCCAGAATACCTTTAAGAAGATGAAAATGTGAGAACTAAGTCTTGCATACTTTTATAATTATCAGAGACAAGTGCCATGCCTTGTGGTGGTGACATTGCTTTGATAGTGTTCATAACTTCATTTCTGTTTAAAAGATGTATCAATAGCTTTTGCCACATGCTTCATTAATAGTCTAATAGTATATACGGTATATTGTATTGTTTACCTGTAATGATCATTGTGGTAAGACTTTGTCTCTAGTATAAAAAAGAAGCAATAATCATAAAGCTATTGACATACCTGCTGGCATAGCCAGAGCACAAACACTGAGAGTCATAACAAAGAACATGAAAGTCTTCATTGTGATTTCCCTTTAGTTTTAACTTGCTCACAGCATCGAAAAGCACCTCCTTTTATAGCCACACACTGAAAGTACTAAAATGAATATTAGGCACTAGCAGCAGCATGGATAAGGAGCATCTTAATGTGTGTACATTAAGATGCTCGTTATCCATGTTTGCATGGTCTGGCTGTCTTAATTATCAGAGCCTAGATAGTACATATGATATAATTGCAATATTATGATAATGATTTTTAGAACTAAAAATTCAGTGAGATCTAATTTTACTACAAAAACAAGTTTGCATATTAAGATGCTTGTTACGCATGTTTACGTTGTCTGGTTGTGTCAGTTATCGTGGTCTAGCACAAATAGATAGTAATATCATAATTGCAATTACGATAATGATTTTAGAGCTAACAATTCAGTGAGATCTACTTTCATTACAAAAACAAGTTTGCATATTTAGATTTTACTTTCACTAATAAATCAAAATAATTTTTTTAGCTAAAGTCTATAATATTAATAAAAATAACAATAATAATAATTCAGCAACTATCGACTCAGCAAAACATAATAATAATAATAATAATAATAATAATAATAATAATAATCCCATCTCTCTCTTTCTTCCATCTTCTGTATTATACATATGTCCTATCTATCCTACTCCTAAGTGTTTCTTTTCTTTTTATAATAATAATAATAATAATAATAATAATAATAATAATTTTTCATCCTGCCCTAACTTTGTCCTAATTCTAACTTTCGTTAATAATAATAATAATAATAATAATAATAACAATAATAATAATAATAATAATAATAACAATAATTAGTCAATAAAGTCCGAACTCTCCTTGCCTAATGATCCCAGAACTGATACCATATTGCTCTTTTGTATAGCGACAGATAGACGTTGCATAAGATAGTTATACGAGTGAGGGTCACCTGAATGTAACAAAATCAAAATAATAACAACTTCCCAGTGACACAAATATGAGGAGGATAATTTAGAGATAGCACTGAGCCCTGGAGGTCTGAGTCAAATATGCCGAAACAGAAATGAACAGACAAATGCAAACAAAATTTAAACTAAATATACTAATTGGGGCAAACTTGACTTGAGTGAGCCCCACTATAGCATAAGTCTACTGTATGCACATGTGTCTCCAGTCACACCCATCTTCTGGTCTTGCCCCATGTGTGCACTACTAATCTACCCTAAAGCCAGAAAGTTTCATGGCAAAAAACTTTCGTGGTTTGGTGGCTCCCAGTCTATTTGTCGTTTTTATTTTTGTGGATCATCAGCGAAGCACCTACGCCTCTCATTAACCTGCAAATATTTTGTGGTTTTTTATTTTGTGGTGTCATTCCAAACCACAAATGTTTTGGGCCACGAAACTTTCCAGCTGTATGGTATTTATCTGTCAATGATCTAATGCGGTAGCATCATTCTAATAAAATATTGCAAAACACGTGTGCATGTATGAACTATGAAGCAAGAAGAAAGCTTGAGCTCAATGTCAATGACTTAACTGCCTGGAATCAAAAGGATGCTATTCTTCATCTTTAGATGGTTATGATGGGCATTCAAGACTCTAGATTCATAGGCGTAGGCAGGGTCGGGCATATAGGGGCAATGCCCGACCAGACTCTGTGAGCTGACCTGTGGGCAAGGGCAGTGAGGGCAGAAGCTTGGGCAAGGTGGTTGGGCAAGACTGAGTGTGCCACTGTATGTGAGACTGTCAGACTATCATTACCACAGGTGTAATTGGACACTGGAACTATACTATCAGTCTGTGACTGTCACTTAGCCTGAGGAGTGAGGAAGAAGCTGAGAGAGCCAGAGCTCTAGCAGCAGCCATTGTATTCAAGTTATGAATTATGATATCAAGTTAATTATTAGTGACGCCCAAGTTAATTATTGAAATGGCGAGCAAACGTCAATCTTCCATGCTGTTTGCACCTATATCTTTTATATATAGGAATAGATTTGTCTTCTAAGCTCTGGGACTCGCCTCATTTTTTGTTAACTGGGTTTTTCAAAGCCACCATATCACGAAAAATTTCTTCTACCTGATTACGATAAAACAATAATAATTGTGTATGCATGCATCTTGATGATAGTGTGAAATCGCCATATTTCGGGCGGCAAAAAGGGGTGTGGCCAAAATTTTGACGCGCTTCGCGCGCCCACCATTTTCTCCTTGCCCGACCTTCTTTCCTAGTCTGCCTACGCCCATGTCTAGATTTAATTATAAAAGCAGCCAAGCTAGCAGCAGAGTCAGTGCATAACCACAACTGACTCAAGCTCGCTCCATTAATGCATTTGATTAGTTATTTGTTAAGAGAAGTTTGGATTTGGAGGATTTATTCATAACATACATAAATTACATCAGTGGCATGCATGGGCATAGTGCATGAAAGGTGCATGCATGATTAGGCTATAATTATTGAACAAGAGTCAGTCAGATCTACTCTATTATAGACTAGATTCATTTTTACATTTACCAAGAGTACATTACCTCCTCTTGATGGTAGTAACGGTCTTCAATCTTCATCAGTCTTCATTCTTTGATTACCATCCATGATCTCTCCAGGGAAAGGGCGGAGCTTGTTATAAATTAGCTCCGCCCTTAACAGAAATGGAGCAAGAACTGGAAAAAGGGAGGGCTAGAGAGAGAACTCTCAATGAAGACCTCGATAAAGACGCTGCAAAGGCAAATGTATCTGAAACAAGGTCTGAAGAAGAAGATGAGCTGCGTAAACCATATTACTTTGGCTGTGGGCCTTGCCATCCCAAATGGATGCAGTACTTGTTCGCTAGGAAGGTTTTCTTTACATTCATCCTCTCAACTTTCTCCTTCCTACAGACTGGACTAGTTTCAGGTAATAAGGAAAGCTTTCATTAGGTTGTAACATAAATGGTTGTAATGGGCTTGTAAATTAGCTTGCACCTTGAGGTGTTAACTTAGGTGTCAACAAAACCCAAGCTTTTAAAAAATAAAGAGCAACACTCCGCTTGCCATATTTTTTAATTTACCATCTAGAGCAGAGATTTCATGATACGGGTGGTATTAATCTATGGTACTGGTAATGTCAATGATATTATTATTTTTGATTTTAAAACAATTAAGTCACTGATAACTAGTATCTCTTTGAATAATGGGATAGCCTCTTGTGGGAGTTTACCTCATGAATTTCTTTATTGATGCCTTAATGAATTAGCAATCAAACTCCTCATTAACCATAATATGTATACACATACATTACATATACTCTTATAAAAAAATGTAGGTCTTCTATCGACAGTCTTATCTACACTTCAAGTCCGATACAGTTTCAGTAGTGTTGCTGCAGGTGCTATATCCCCAGTATATGATGCAACCGTACTCATCGGGGTCATATTCATTACTTACTTTGCTCAAAATGTTCATCGACCTCGCCTCCTAGGATGCTGCTTGTTGCTGGAAGGTTTTGGGGCTCTGCTATTTGCAATGCCACAATTCTTCTTTGGACGGTATGTGAGCCTAATAAAGATTGCACATTACTTTATTTGATTTTAGATATTCTGTTGGCGGAACCGAAGGTATTTTAGAGGAAGAGTGTCTTGATAGTCGATTGAGCAACGAGGATTGCAGTGACGTTAATTCAGGAGCTTATGCTATGTTCCTACTGAGCAGTATTGTGATTGGAATAGCAGCAACTCCAACCTACACGCTGGGAATGGCCTACCTTGACGAGATTGTCCATCCTAAGTACGTAGCCCTTCACATTGGTGTCTTTGCCATGACTTTAGTATGTGGCCCATTGATTGGCTATGGACTGGGCAGTGCCTTCCTTGGTATGTATGTTGATCCATGGGTTGAGACTACACTAACACCTAGTGATCCAGCATGGGTTGGAGCCTGGTGGATACCATATATACTCTTTGCATGCATCATGTGGTGTCTCTCAATACCCTTCTTGATGTTCCCACGCTATTTGCCTGACAGTTACCTTGTGAAGCAGGAGAGGCTAAAGGAGATGGCTAGGTCTTATTCTGACACTAATAAAGATGATAAAGGTCTTAGTAAATCAGTGAAAATGTTTCCCATTCAACTGAAGAGACTTTTATTTAATCCGTCATTTGCTTTTATCACTGTCGGTTTTTCTATTATCTCGCTTTTTCTTCAAGGCGTTATAACATTTGCTCCACAGTTTTATGAGGTTCAGTTCAATCTCACAGCAGCTACAGCAGGGGTCATAGTTGGAGCAATTGCCATACCAGGAGGATGTGAGTTTGCTTGTATTGATAGATATTGATGTACTTATGCTATGTAGAAAGTTTGAATCAATTCTGACTTAAAACTTTTTAAGCTATGGCTGTTTTTTTTAATTTTTCAATTTTTGAAAAACCCTGTTATAGCCATGCTCTTTTCTAAAAAATGGTTCCTAAATGATTTCCAATGTTTATTACTTTTACTGATACACATTAATGTCCTTATGCTATGTAAAAAGTCTGAGCTGATTCCGACTATAATTTTTAAGTTACAGCCAATTTAAGGAATTGGTTCATTTTTACATTTTTCCAAAAAATGGTTCCAAAATTACGCCTAATCTTTATTACATTTTGTGATGTATATTGATGTCCTTATGCTATGAAGAAAGTTCAGGCACAATCCAACTAAAATTTATTGAGTTACCTTAAGCCTACTATTATTTGCGTCTACTAATTTTAGCGAAATCAGCAAAAGTCATGTTTAGCGTTACTAATTTTAGCGTTTTTAACCAAATTAACTATAAATAATAACCATTTTAATGAATAATAATTATTTTGGGGTCTATTTAATTTAGCGGTTTAAAGCTCTCTCACTAATATAGCTAAATTTAGTAGACGCTAAAAATAGTAGGCTTAAGGTATGGCCACCTAAAATTATGGCATCACTTTTGATCTTATTACAATTTTATTGTTTTTATTTTATACAGTTTTTGGTACATTGGCTGGAGCTATATTGGTCTATGGCTGTAAATTGCGTGGCAGAATAAATGCATTCTTAGTAGCAATTATAACGCTAATACTTGTTCCTCTTCTGTTGATTTTCCTCCTCCATTGCCCACAAGTGAATGTAGTTGGCATTAATGAAGCTTATCCTGATGGGTAAATTTTTCATGATTATTATTATTTCACTTAGTTAATGGACAATGATAGGTCTCAGACTCTCAACGTTGATCCCAAAAGTTGTGCCGGACTATGCAACTGCACTTTGGCTGTTTTTGATCCTGTTTGTGGCTCTGATGACCTCAGTTACTTCTCCCCGTGTCTTGCTGGCTGTAGCAAGGAAACTTTAGGAGATGGAGTAAGCCCTTTTGTCACTGTGTACAACATTATGCTTCTTGTTTTTTAATGCAGACACTCTTTTTTACCAATTGCACTTGCATTGCTGAATCCCTCTATGGCAATGCAACGTTTTTCTCCAACGCAACAGCTTCAGATGGTTACTGCTCTGATCAGTGTCTTAGCATAATCCTAACAGCACTCCTTGGTCTCATAGTCATTACTTTCCTTGCTCTAAGTGTCCAACTACCATTCATCCACTTCATGCTAAGGTATAACAAAACACTAATTTGTCAATTATATTCAGTGTTGATTTGCAGGTGTGTTGCTGATGATCAAAGAGCACTTGCATTAGGTGTGCAGTCTGCTATGTTCAGAGTTTTTGGCTCAATCCCTGGCCCCATTATATTTGGTGCTCTATTTGATGCTGCCTGCATATCATGGCAGTATGAGTGTGGTAGACGTGGTAGCTGTTGGATTCACGATAAAGACCAGCTGAGCTACAGTGCGATTGGTTTGGGGATACCCATTAATTTTATTGCCATAACTTGTTATGTCATTGCTGCTTTGACTTATCCAAAGAAGAAAGACCAAGTGAAGGAGGGAGAGGACAAGACAAATGTTGAGCTATCTTAGTGTTGTTCTACGAGACTGCATTTTATTAGTTTAGTTCAGTATAACAGTGTTACGTTAATAATATTTAATTAATTAATTTTTTTATCTTTTTAAATGTGGACTGCTAAGGGTCACATTAGGCATTATTTGCTTTTTATTCTATTTTAAGTATTTATTAATTTTTTGTGATCTTAATTGTGTTAGACCACGTGAGCTCACGTGGTTAAGATATCCTAAGTAGGCGTGTCTCAAACTAGCACCAATGGCAGTAAGGTGAACTTCACTCCATTTGTTTTTCTTTGATTTTATTATTTGATTCAACTGCAGGGACACTCCATGGTCTTCATTAAAAATGGCACCTATTGATGTGACATTTGGTCTTTCTGAAGCTTGCAAGAAAGACTCCAGATCCCCAAAAGTCAACCTAGCTATTGGCGTATACAGCAATGACGATGGCAGCTCATTTGTCTTTCCCGTTGTCCATGAAGTAACAATTTTTTTATGATTATTATTTTTGATTATTGTTGCCGTAAAGGTTGAGAAGTATATTGCTGGAAAAGGGTTGGACAAAGAGTACGCAGGGATACTGGGACTGGAGAGTTTTAGAAGAGCCTCTCTTGAGTTTGCACTTGGAAGTGAGAGCAAAGCAGTGATTGGAGGTCTAGTAAGAGAGAGAGGGAAGGGGCTCTGCATCTAATAATAATGTGTTTTTTTTTAATTTCACTTCAGTGTGCAACAGCTCAGACAGTAGCTGGTACAAGTGCCCTCAGAGTCATTGCTACCTTCCTGGTCAGTATAGTATTATATTAGTAGTGTTTGTTTACAAATGGCATGTGCGTGTAGGCTAAACACTATCCATATGAGAAGACTCTTTATATTTCTGAATACACTTGGCCTAACCATGCACCTATTTTCAAGTAAATGAGAAAATTATTTGCTAGTTGCTACGGTATATATTTACAATTATTTATGCCTAGGGAAGCTGGGTTTAGTGTGAAATCCTTTCGATACTATAACTGGAAGACTGGCGGGTTAGATTCAGAAGGACTTTACCAAGATCTAAAGGTATACCTCCACTCAAGGCTCTAAAAACTTTGTCAGATTATTATTATTATTATTATTATTATTATTATTTTGTAGTCAATTCCCAAGCATTCTGTTGTTCTGTTTCAAGCTTGTGGACACAATCCAACTGGAGTAGACCCAGTGGTTAGAACCATCACATGATGCATACTAATGCAATTATATGATTAATTTATTTTGTATCAATTAACTTTCTTAGGTTGAAGAGTGGAACGAAATATCAAAGATATGCAAGGTTTGTATTGCTTGATACATACAGAGATCTTGTTCATCATAATTGAATAGGATTGTGGCCACTTTGTTGTAATTGATAATGTTTATCAAGGCTTTGCCAGTGGTAGTCATGAGAAAGATGCTACTAGTATAAGAAGATTGGTAGATGATGGAAACAATGTAGCCATTTGTCAGACTTTCTCCAAAAATTTTGGACTGTATGGTAAGCAATGCTAATAATAAATTCTTAAAGTTTTTCAAAGTTCAGCCAAGTCTCTGTACTATTATAGTGGCAAAATTTGGCCCGAGACCATGTACTGTAATACATAGTCTCGGGCCAAATTTTGCCAAAATTGAAAAAGAGAGAATCCTCAATTTTTATTTTAAAATACATTTACATGCTTCTTGTTGTGTAGAAAGTTTGAGCTGATTACGATCACATTTGAATTTTTTAGGAATTTTTAAAGTTGGTAAAATATCGGGCCAAAGTTCCTGTACTGTAGTGCCATGGTCTTGTGCCAAATTTTGTGAAAAGCGAAAAGGAGAGAATTCTGTTTTTATAATTTAAAAATATAAATACCCTACAAGATGATTTATTAGTGGGAGTAATATTTGATGAATTTGCCTGTGGAAAGGAATTGGCAAATTTTATATTGGCGATTTTGTGCCACATGTTGAGCATGCTCAGATTGAAACAAAATGGCGGATTTTATATTGGCGATTTCTTCATAGAACCGCCAATCACCAATATTGATTCCTAGCCAATAAATCATACTGTATGGTACATGCTTTTATGTTGTGTAGGGAAGCTCATTCTGATCAAAATTGAATTTTTTTATGAATTTTCAAAGGTGCTCCATATGCTATAACAGCTCTGCTGTTTAGCTCACTTAACATTATGCTTTGTGGAAACCCAATTTTTTGCTTCCATTGTAGGTGAGAGAGTAGGGACTGCTACTATTGTATGCTCTTCTGTTGATGAGAAAAGGATTGTTGAGTCTCACTTGAAGCTTGTCATACGTCCTATGTATTCCAATCCACCAATCAATGGGGCTAGGATTGCAACGGAGATACTTACTAACCCACAGTACAGAAATCAATGGTGAGTAATTTGTATAAACATTCACTTTTGATACATTTGGTGTTACCAAATTACTGTACATGCCATATATTTTGTGGTGATTAAATTTCACAATTTATACATTTTGTAAAGATTTGCGAAATTAAAGTCCACAAGGCATGCTTAAAGTACATGTAGGTTCTACCTCACAAGACAAGATTTCACTGAGTTTTAATTTCTATATTTCTTCATAAAAATGTGTTGGCCACAAATAAAACAAAAGAAAACATAGCAGCAGACTAGATAGAGACTCACCTACATTTAATTAAATGTCGGTTTTTACTGACCATGCTGATCATTTATTGACCAGTTACTTTGATCTGAATTGTTACTGTAAACATGTGAAATTTTTATTCACAAATTAAAATTTGCAGCCAAATCACAAAACTTTACACATGCAAATTACCGTATAGCTGGAAATATTTGCTGGAATTTAATTTTGCTGTTTGCTGTTCATCATAAAATCGCACAATTTTAATTCCGCAAAGCATTATAATAAGTAATGGGTGTACACGCCTACACCAGCAAAATTAAATTCCACAAACATTAAAATTAGCTATATGGGTACAAAATTGCAAAATATAATTCCCGCAAACTTTTCCAGCTATATGGTATATGGCATATATGTTATTTCTTTCATGTACTCTATAATCCTGTGGTATATACTACGTGAAATGCACTATTATAGGTTAAAGGAGTTTAATGTTGTCTTTGAAGACATACAGTCAAAGAGGGTTGCCTTTCACGATGCATTAGTTAAAACTGGTAATCAGTACATAATGCATGATAGCCTTGTGATGATAATGTGCTTGTATGTATAGGATCTAAGAGAGATTGGTCTCATATTCTAAGACAGAAAGGATGGTTTTGTTTCACTAGCCTCTCTGAAGAACAGGTCACATATCTATAAGTATAATAATCTAGATGTTTAAAAGTATATAATTGTAATATCTACATTTATAATGCTGCATAGCTCCAAATTTTTGTCGATCAAAAATTTTGTCAAAATCTTGATTTTTTGTTAAAAATTAATTTTTGTCAAATTTTTATCATCTTTGTTATTGATCCACAATTTCTGCAGAACAAAAATTTTGTCAATTAAAAATTTTTCAAACAAAAATACATGATGAGTTTGAGGAAAATTTTGACCGAAGAAAATTTGGAGCTATACCATATTATTTTTTTTAATAATTTATAATACTTTATTGCATTGAAAGCATGTCAGTGTTAACTTTATACTCTGTTTAGGTTGCAATGCTAGAAAAAGATTATGCCATCTACATGAGTAAGGCAGGTCGTGTCCCAGTAGTAGCTTTGAGAACTAGTGAAATTGGCTATTTGGCTAATGCAATACATTCAGTTATGAAATAATTATTATTAAAAAAATTTTAAAGTTTGTTTTAGATATAATTATCTTTTCTTATTATTCAATGACCAAGTTTTAAGAGTATTCAAAAATAATTTTATCATTGTCTTCATCAATGACTTAAGGCTTCTATTGACCACTTGAGTTGGCTAAAAGGGGCAAGCTATGATGATGACATTAATGTCCTAGTACACATTCACCTACATTCACCCCAATGACAATAGGCGGGAAGGGTGTGGCTTGCAAGACTGCTTGATCCCCTGTATCAGTGCCAACAAGAAATAACTTAATGTAAAGGAGTCTAATGGTAGAGTAGGGAATGGAGGAAGACTAGGTATCTCTGTATGTTTAATTATTTTTCCCATTGGTTGCCTTTAGGATAGAGTGTGGGCCCGGTGTATGTAAAGGCCCCCATACACTAGGCAACATGTTGCTAGCAACATTTGTGGTTACTTCGATCTTGTAAGCAACATGTTGCCAGAAGTAGAACAGCCTTATTTCTGGCAACATCTTGCTTACAAGATCAAAGTAACCAGTACTAACCACAAAAATGTTGCCTAGTGTAAGATCTAGAATTTAAAATGGCACGTGATCCAAAATGCACATTGAGAGGGCTAGATAGAAGATGGCACTACGGCGACTTCTGGGTGCATTTGTAAGAAGAGATCATGAAAAAGCTGTTCGGTTATTACGTTTACAGGATCCTGAAGTCCTTTACCAGGATGAACCTTACCTGCTTTATCATTCTATAAGGAATGGCTGGTTAGATGTTACAAGAGATCTCGTCACTATTCACCGTTTTGATCCACATGAATACTACTGTGGTGAATCCTGTCTTTAGTATACTGCTGCTAAAGGTAATCACGTTGATATAGTGGAATATCTTATTAAAGAGTGTGGCTGTGATCCAATGATGAAAGCTATAGATACTATATATACTACTAAGTATGACAGTGTCCCTTTTCTTCATTGTGTCGCTAGTGAAGGATGGTTTGACGTCTTGAAGTGTATGGTCATGAACATCAATGGTCATATAATGGATGAACAATATTGTTCTACTATTGGTCAGACTGTTCTTCATCTTGCTGCTGTTAAAGAATACATAAATGTTGTAAAGTACTTCCTTTTTGAGTGTAACTGTGATATAATGACTCCTGATGGGAATGGAAATACTATTCTACATTATGCAGCTATTAAAGGATCACTTGATTTTTTAAAAGCCATCAATACTCATCACTATAATATTATCTGTACTAACAATAACGGTCGGACTGTTCTTCATCTTGCTGTTAAACACATAGGTGTTGTGAAGTACCTAATTAATGAATGTAACTGTGAGATAATGGTCACTGATAAGCATGGACAAACACCTCTTTAAGAAGTTTGGTAACGTTAAAATATCTCACCCAATTGATTCGTATGTTAACATTCTCCTTCTGGGTAATCCTGGAGCTGGTAAAAGTACTCTTGGTCATGTCATCAATGACACAGTTACTGGTTCTATTGCTCTTGGTTCCTTCAGAAATGTTAGAGGGGTAGTGCCCTGTACTGCTGGTATCATTCCCTATAAACTACAACACAGAACACATGGTAACATCATTCTTCATGATTTTGCTGGTCATTCAGAATACTACTCCAGTCATAGTGCTGTCATTGAGAATCTGTTACAAGGTTCTGGTGGTGTGTTCCTGATAGTAGTCAATATATTGGAGAGGGAAGCAGCCAAACAGCTTCATCAGTGGCTAACAGTTGTGAGAAATGAAGCACAGAAAGCTCTTAATGATTGCCATATTATTGTAATAGTCAGTCATGTGGATGAAATAAGTAATCCTGTTGAAAGGAGGAGAAAGGAAGAAATACAGGAGATTATTGTAAGGGAAAGGTATGATAGTGTCTTTCTAGATTGTCGTAAGCTTGGTGGAAGTGGTGTGAATTCCTTCTTTAAAAAGTTGTCTAGTGCCTGTGATTCCATTCGTAGTACAAGTGGAAGGAATTTGAGTCTCTATTGTCACATGATGTATGGTCTACTGGAGGAAAGGAAAGAGAATATACTGACCCTCTCTGATGTAATGTCTGCTGGTAAGGACAATAAGGATTACTTTATACCAGATAAGAGAGAAGACGTCTTGGATGTTCTTCATTTGTTGCACTCAACTGGTTTGATCAGTGTTCTTAAAAGTGAAGACAAAGTATGGGTTGTTGTGAATAAGGGTATACTACTAACTGAGGTGGATGGGATTATCTTTGCTCCAGAAACATTCAAAGAACACGTTGACATTGCTAGCAATACTGGTATTGTCAGTGTGTCTAGTCTGACTAGACTTTTCCTTAAATATGATCCTGACATGTTGATCTGTTTCCTAAAGAATATGGAACTCTGTCAAGAAATGAATCTGTCTTTCCTGAGAATGACAAACCTCCATCAGTTAGCAGTGGAAGAGGAGGAGGGGGGAGGGAGAGAAAGAAGAGGAGAAAGGTTGTTGTTCTTTCCATGTCTTTTATCTACTGATAGACCTGATGAAATGACTAGTCAAGTTTACCAGTTTGGATGGTGTCTACAGTGTACCGGTACTAGTAAACATCATTTCTTTCCTCCTCGATACTTCCACGTCCTCTCATTACATCTTGCTTATAAATTGGCTCTACCTCAAGAAGATGACAAGTTATATCGTTACTGTACATTTTGGAAAAACGGACTTTATTGGTTTAATGGTCATGGTGTAGGATCACTGGTAGAGATTGTGGACGAAAGCCAGTGTGTACTAGTAATGATGTCCTGTGAGAAAGGTTACAGTGACAATATGGTGTCTCTAAGAAGAGATGTGATAGGAGAGGTAATTAGTATTTATAAAGAATCCTGTCCCAGTCTAGAGGTAAAAGAGTTAGTTATTGATCCTAAAGAACTAGCCTATCCTGTGAATACACCAAGAGAAAGGACAGTGCATAGTGTAAAAGCTGTACTCTCAGCAGTAGTTGAACAACGACCATTTCTAGTTACTATTGGTACTAGGCATACAGAATTAAAGGAGATCCTACCTTATGAATCATTATCAGATATTATTAATCTGTCACTATTAGGAGGACGTGATATTAAGGTAGCAGGAATTAACGCACAAAGTGTTTCATACATCAATACAAGCATTAACAATATTATACTTGTACATCTGTTAAAGCATAATGTATATCACCTTGTTAAACAAGCACAGTGACAATATTATTATTATTGTATAGGAAGTGATTGAAATAACTGAGGAATTCAACACACCACTGACTACAGTAAAGCTAGGTACATGTATGTTGTAATATATGAATTTATATACATTATAGTGACTGTGGTGA